>NC_135311.1:86520054-86821854 GCF_048772815.1 Callospermophilus lateralis | reverse complement strand
GATTTATGTGAGCTGTGTTTACTAGGTCACATCTTACATTGTAGACTGATGAAACTTACTGTTCATACTGACTGCCTGGGCTCTATACCCAGAGAAGATCTCGCACCTACCCTGCAGGTGGTAGGAACTGAGTTTAGGGAAGCTGCTGCTCTGTAAGGAGGACCTTGATAGCATATAAGATATGTTATTAATTGGCAAGAAGATTTCCTTTAGGGTGACTATATTTTCCCATATAAGGGTTATAAATCTAACCTTACACCTATCTCAAATCCAGGTTGGGGCAATAGCAGCAAATGGGCATAAAGCTATTGAGAGCTAGGCATAAATGTAGGTAGAAAGCTACTGAGTCAGTGTCAGGGTGTGCAGCAGCACACTTGGATGTCTGTGAGATAAGAGAAGCTGCAAAGACCAACTGGAGTTCAAGCACCTTGTATTTCAATTCCATAAAATGTTTAAAGGCTTGCCATAACCATCCCAATTTATAGGTCCAGCTCTTTCCCACTTTTCCTCAGGATATGCCCTGAATTCCAATTGGGCAAATCTCACAACCTTTAAAAAGTCACATTCAACTTCATCTGTGTTGTTTCACTTAGCGTAAGCCTTTGTTCCAGAGGAATTCATTTAATTCTAGTATTTCTTTTAAGGTACTGAGGAATTCTTGCCTGTCTCATTTGACCCCATAGCCATAGAAATTTATCCTTTGCCTGAACTATTACTATATTTTATGCTCACTTGTCAAATTTAACTTCTTCACAGATTGTATACTCCTTGATGTCAGAGCAAAGGTATACACTTTGTTTTTTTCAATTTCTCATGATCCCTAGTGAATGGCAGAAACCTAGTAGTCACACAACTTTATTTTTCTGTTTCCAACTTCTACCTGGTATTTAGACAACTTTTTCTCCCTAATTAAAATGATAACATTTTTGATTCTACAAAACTGCCTTTTCCTTATTTTTAGCTCTTTTGTATAAGTTTGTAAAGAGGCATGCAAAGGACCTAGCACAGAATTGAACATATATTGAACATTGTTCAATAAGTGTCCTTTCAGCTATATCATCTTTGTTGACTCTGTTACCTGTGACATACTGTCATGTCAACATGTCATGCTTCACTCTTATTCTCCTCAAATACACATGCCCCTACATCCTTCTCTAAGGTCTCCAGGAGGAAGAGAAACCATACTCAATTTTAGTGGGTCACCGTCTTCTTTCTTTCCCCCATCACCATAAAACTTATGACAGTCAATATTATTTCCAGCATCTTCTAAACCTACTTTTTTTCCCTTTAACTAATGTGCTGACCTCTTTTCCCATGAAATTGTCCATAATTCATGGGCTGTTTATACATAACCACAACATTATAAAATTGTAGTTTTAATAGAAATTATGAACGATAATAATTTGGGAAATTTTATGCATTTTTTTTGAAATGGTTGCAAGATCTTTCAGTAACTGTTTCATATATTTTATAGAATGCATTCAAAATCATTTGCTTAGACTTTTTCCCGAATGCTTCCTAATCATTCTTAATTAATTTTAGATGTAAATAGAATGAGACATCTTTTCCATTTAAAGAAATGTTATTTACCACAAAAGTAGAGCATGAAACAGCTGGTTGAAAAGAACCCCAAATGAAGAATTATAATATTGTGAACAGAAAAATTAAATTTTTTTTTAATAAACGTTGCTTAGTTTTTGGAACTAGGTTGTATTTCTTCTAAAAGTCGGTACTTTGAGAAAAAGAACACAATCTTTATTAAGGGTATCTGAATCCTGGAGTCAGATCTGTTTGGGATTCAGGCTCTGCCTTCCTTAACTGGATGACCTTAATCAATGTGTTTAACTTCCCTATTTTATCCTCTGTAGCACAGGTTGGTAGAGCTGCACCCACCTTAGAGATTTTCATGTGCATTAGTGTTTGTAGAAGACAACACATGCCTGGCATATAGTTAGTCTTTGCATCTCTGGAGTGAGTGCATTGACTAGGAGAACACTGCTTTCTTCACAGTACACCAATGATTTCCCAGGCACCTATGTTGGCCTGACATTCTTTTTAGCTTTGAATTCACTGGAGCCATGACAGCTACAGCCCTTTCTAACTGCAGAGCTGGGACTTCATTAATTGAACTATTTTGCCAATGACTAGAGGGTTCCCTATAAAACTGGGGAGAAAAGTGGGGAGGCTTAGCCATTTACAAAATTATGAATTTATTTATGATGCTTATTGTCCTAGAGTTTACTTTTTTATATAATTAGTGTTGAAAATTGTCATGTGTCTGAGTATGTGTGGCAGCAGTGGTAGTTGGATCTGGCATTAATTCAGGTCATAGACACTCCTTCAAGCAGAACATGGTAGCTGGAAGCCATAGTGATAAATGACAGAGGACAATTCCAGCAAGGAGACAGACTTTAATGTGGAACATTCCTTTATTTGTGTACTTATTAATTTATTTATTTATCTAATATTTATTGAGGAACTTCTATGTTCTATGCATTGGTCTAGATACTTGGGATATATGAATTAAAAAACAAAGGCAGAATTTCCTGCCCAAGACTTAAGGACTAGAAGAACAAATATATAATAAAATAGTTGCAAATATATAATAAGACAGATGCAAAATGAAATGATAAAAGTATAGGAGGAAGAGTAAAAAAGAGAATCTACCATAGATATGGGTCATGGAAGGTCTCCTTGAAGAAGCGTTATTTAAGTTAAGTAGGGAGAAGGAATTGAATCTTGTTTCAGGAGAGGAAAGAATATACGAAAAAGCACAGGTCTTGCATGAGCATGCTGGAAATGAGGGCCCTTAAGGCAAGCTAACATTTTGTCACCCCTTAAAATGAGTATTTAAAAATCTATTTGTTCAATATTTATTTCTGGGGGGCTAGGGAGAAATTGATTTTTCTATTAAGAAAAATTATATGCAAAACACATCCACTCAGTAATTCACTTCAGCTGGGTCAAAGCAGAGTCGATATTGTGCAATTATTCAGTAAAATGTTCCTCATTTTCTTCTCTTTCTTCAGTTTGCATGAGTTTTGAAGCAGAGAACTTTTTTTGGGAGGCATATTAAAAATGCAAAATTTAGATAACAAAATGCATGACTCATCCCTGACAAATAGCATTATGCCTCATATTATTTGGTTTTAGAAATTCAGCTTATTGTCAACTTTCAGCTGTTATTCTAAAATTGCTTTGCAGAAATACTTAGTAAGTCAGTCTGGTTGGGGGATGAGGAAAATGTCTTTCTTTACTTTTGAGGATGTTGACTCCTTTTCCAGAAGCAACACCACTTTCAATTTTACCAGTTAACCAAGGAGCTGGAGATTCGTGTAAGCAAATCTCATATTTCTAAAGTGCACTGGTGAGGCGTGGGCCCCACCTGATCCCACCCCTAAGCAGGTTCATAAATAAGTTAAAGATGACTGGAGCATCAAGTGCAGGGGAGCAAAAGCATGAGACAATACTGAGAAGACAAAGGGAGTCTAGTTATAAAGTGCCTTGTATGACAGAAGTGAAGCATGTCTATAAGAAATGTAAGCCCTGAATTGTGTTAAGCAGGGAAATAACATGGAAGAATTTTTGGTTTAGCAAGGTCTTTCTTTCTGCAGTGTGGGCCATGCACAGCTTCAAGAAGGAAGATTCTTCAGTGCAAGGTTGGAATAACTGAGGTAAGAAAGGATGGAGAGTTGATTTGGGGGATTGGTACCAGTCAGAATGGTGAGAAGTAGAGTTTGGGGCAGGTCTTGTTAATAAAGCATGGTAACCAGAAGTCCCACCCACCAGACTGGAGTTCAAGGTGACTCTAGTCCAGGGTCAAAAGGCATGAATGGTAAGAATAAGATGAAACCCAAATATGCAGGATGTTAGGGATTATAACCCTCCAGAGATTATAACAGGTACCCTGGTGATGAAATTGACATCTAAAGTGAAGAATTTAATTTTAAGGAGGAAAGAAGGAAAGAGAGTTAAGAGCTGGGGTTTGGTGAGGATGTGGCTATGCGGGGGATCTCAGTCTGAGGGCTGTAACTGTCACACTCTGTATCAACAGCTACTTGGAAAGAATTTGAGACACTAGGGCGCTAATAGCTGATAATGACATAATGTTTTACATATTCAATTTTTGCCTTCCTCCAAGATAAGCCAGAATTGTTAAATGGAAACCGGATCTTTTTTTTTTTTTTTTTTCTTTTCTTAAAACACTTCCTCTGCCTTTTAGATAAAGATCAAAATCTATGTTGTGGTTAACACATCCCTGAGTATTCCTGCCCCTGGCCACTTTGACACCACCTTGAGGCATTCTCCCCTACCCCTAGGGTTCAGCCACCTGAGTCTTTCTCAGTCTTGTTTTCAAAATTTTAATCAGCATTTTACAGGTTTTTTTTTTTTTTAAATATTTTTTTCCTCTGTCTGAGAAATCTCTTCTTCCTCGCTTTCTTTTACATTTTAGTCTAATCGCTGCCTCTTTGGGACAGCTGTCCTGCTGTAAACTCTGACAATTACCTCTGTTTTCCTTTCGTAACCCTTGTAACTGTAATAAAATAATCATTTTAGAAACAAGTTCATGTAGAAATAAGTTCTCTCATGAATAGACTGCAAACCTCATGAGAGGGGGAAAACCATGTCTGCTTGTTTATTGTGTTCTATCTTTTACCTAGCAGAGTGTCTGGCCAGTGGATGTCCTCAATAAGTATTTGTTGAATGAATAGTTGAACCCACGGATTCTTTTACACACCCTGTGGTTACACCTTAATCCAGAGCAGTGGTTTTCCAGTGGCAGTATCCTAGTCCTCAGTAACAGAAACAGGCATGTGTGCACAGAGATGGGCTTGTTTCACATTCTTCAGGTTGTCTCACTTGGGCAGTTACCCACCTTATTTGAGCAGAATGTTATTTTGTTGGGGAAGAGAAAGTAGATAGAAAGAATGAATAGAATGTACTTAAGCTAGTGTGTCAAGGGAGGAGACTGGAAATTGGAAAAGCTAAACGATTAAGTTAGAAGCAATGAAATCCCTAAATATAGATATTCTTAAGCAGAAAGATGATGTTTGACAGAGAGTTTGCTAACATGGATTTTTTTGAGATGTTAATTGAGATTTTGATATGTTAATTTTTCTCCTTGAATTTTCCCCCTTTTCTGTCCTCCATTCAAGCAGATAACAAGTTCCATACTTCCTTGCCACATGAAAGGTTTTTGGCAGGGGTTCCTGGCTGATTTGCCCACTGAGGATAATAGAATTTGAAGAGAGAGGAAATTGGTATCTCAGTGTGAAGCCAAAAGAGACAGAAGGTTCTCCAAGAAAATCAGAGCTTTTTCCAGGTCCGGGGGAAGGGACAGTTCTGTGGGTCCTTGAACAGAAGTACTTTCAGTTCTTCCCTGGAAGGGCCCAAGGGTATGGCAGGACTTCAAGGGGAAATATCTACATGGTGAACCAGTTGGGTTAGATGCCAAACTTGGTGTCCCAGCCTTGTGTAAGAGCACTCTTTAATGTATAAAGCCTGGCATGGAAATCAACCACCCTAGTGGCTGCAGCAAAATCTAGCTCTTAACAAATGAACAAATACCTCTAATGATCCGTGCCCTCAGGCTTGGATCTGGAATGAAACACCAGTACCTCTGCACAATCCTTGGTATGAGAAAAAGCCTGGAAATGACTGAGGTTAAATTTCTCACCAACTCAGTGGGACTAGGTACTCAGAATAAAAGCTAAGTAGATTACAGACAATAATTAAATATGATTTTGCAATTCGTACCTGCTACATTAAGGAAATGAACAATTGTTTAAAACTGTATAGAGATTTTTCTCTTCCAATTCTGAGAGTAGAGTTCATTTTTAATTACCAATTTTTACATTTTAAGTTAAGTTAAACTTGCAAAATATTTCAGAACTCAGCATTAAACTATCTTCATTGAACTGATCTCTCTTTAGTAGACAACTTTTAACAGAAAAATACCAAATAAAACCCAATTCTTATCCATTTTGATGGTCACATCATGCTAAATATGTCTGTGAGGCCTCCCCTTTTTATCTGGAAGAAAAGAATAACTGAGTACCAGTTGACCAATGAAAGAGTTGATCTATTATCAGTAAAGAGTAATTATCTCAGTGAAGCACAAAAGTATCCCCTTAAATAGAGTAAGGCAGTCAGATATGATTCCTTTATAGAAGAAACTGTAGGAGCATGCTGACATTATCAACTTGACATTGATGGGGAACTGACCACAAACACCATCAAGTTTGTGTTTGTATGCTGACTACTTACTACTGAGACAGGTTCTTAAGAGGTTACCGAGACTCTTGCCTCAGCCTTACAATACGCTGGAATTATAGGTATGACCACCAAGCCTGGCTCCTCAAGTTATTTTTATCTTGAGAAAGTGATAATACATGTATAAGAATGTGTCACAAAGCCCGTAGCAATTTTGTAAAAGACAGGAGAATGATACATCTACCTTCCCTTCTTTCCTGTCCTCTTTTCCTTTCACTCTTTCTTTTCTCTTTCATTTCCTGTCCATCAACACTTGCAAACATAAAGCATTAACTTTTATAAACAATGGGAAAAAACAGATTGACAATTTCAGCCTCAACTATCAACACCACGTGTTGACACTGACAGTAGAATTCATGGGGTAGCAAAGAAAAGTGAGCTGTTTAAATTTAGAGGGAATAATACTTTCCAAGCCAATAAGACATGACTTTCTTTGTTTCCTTATTCTTTTTAGGTAAAAAATTCACAGAGAAAAGCTGAGATAAAGCAAAATGAAGAAAACATGTTAGTGGTGTGTTGATGTCACAGAAAAGTTGTCTCTGAATTAAGGGTCTGAGAGAAGGAGGAGCTGAACTCAGGCTCTTATCATTCTTGGCATGGCATATATGACAGAAAAGAATTCCAGCATGCACTAGTCAGAGGCATAGACAGAGGTTTATTTAGGATGTAGATATGTATTCAAGGGAGAATGTGGGTGAATTCAAGAGAGATGCATTTGGGGTAGCCAGAGATTCCTGGGTCCTCTTTTTTAAAGAAACTTGGTAAGTATGAGAAAGTATGTAAGAATGATATCTGTTTAGGAGTTCAAGATGGTTTCTGGTAGTCTGTGTTAGGTGCAGGACAGGCTGAGTAAGCTGTCTGCAGGGCATGCCAAACAAAGTTAGCTGCAGGATGACCTGGCCATTCAAACCCTCTGTCTGGTTCTTTATCAACTATTTGCTTCAAGCCCAAATGCCCAAGCCCCTGCTCAAGGCCAAACACTTAACCTTCCTTGTGCCAACAAGGCAGCTTGCAGACCCAGAGACCTCATTAGATTTGGGCTATAAAAACTCCCTCCTGCCGGGCCCCTCTCTCTCTTGCTCTCTCTCTTGTCCTCTCTCTTGCTCTCTTTCTCTCTTGCTCTTTGTCTTTCTTGCGTGCGCTCTCTGTCTCTTTCTTGCTCTTGCTCTCTCCCTCTTCATCTGTCCTCTTATCTTTTCTCTCTCATTCTCTCTCTCTCTTTCCTTCTTTCTTTTCTCTTTGTTGCACTGCTGCAATAAAGATCTTTTGGTTGCTCCGAGTGTTGTGGTCACTTTCCTTTCAGTCTGTCCTTATCTGATACACAGATAGCACTGGAAAGTCACCTTGAGAAACTGATGTGACTCCATTTTTGAGAAACCAGCCTCTACCTCAGAGCAAAGCCTGTCCAAGGAAGGGGGCGTGACCCTTGTCCTTGGAAAAACCCACAGAGCACTCCTAAGCACATACCACCCTGCTGAGTTGTTTGTCTGTAAATAACAGGAGAGGTCTGAGGCGCCAGGTGTCCCTGACTCAGTTAGGCTAGGTGAGGACCCATAGCAACCCCCTAGCAACCACCAATCAGCATGAGACAGGGAAAATACCTGGAATGCCAGATGACCCCCCAGTAGTTTATGGTGGTTGATAGCATGTTAGGAAACCATGTAGTTCAGCACGTACCCCCCTCATGGCCTAAACCAGTCAGTTCAAAGGAATCCCCCTCTTGTACTAACCAATCACCCCTACCCAACTTGTTCCCTCCAGTGAATGTGTTAATCAATGTTAAGAGGAGTTGTTTGATTTTCCTGCAGTATGGAATGATTTGCTTTGTGATGTTGTGACACATAGAGTACCCCCCAAAACCTATAAAAATCTCACTAAACAAAGGACCAGGACTCACTCCCTGGGACTGCTGCGTTGGAATGGTTGTGAGTCCAGTCCCGCGCTTGCAATAAAGACTTGTGTCATTGCATCGGATTGTGCTCCTGGAGGTCTATTGGGGTCCCAGGAATCTGGCATAACAACCTAAATTATAGAATCTTCACGATGTCCTGTCTCTGTTTACTTAATTTAATTATCCGATGTTAATTAATAGTGCAGAGGTAGATTTACAGATATCCCAAGAATTTGGGAGTGCCAGGCTTGGAAGAGAGACAAGCTAGGGAACCACAGGTCTGGAAACATTTGAAGGACTTTTGCATTAAAATTAAAACTTTATTTCCTTGTTTTTCCTGTATGTCTCCTTTCTACCTTTTTTTTTTTTTCATTTTTTCTATCTTACCTCAGAACCAGTTTACACTTTTGAGAGATTTTTGTCAATTGGTTAGGAATTTTGTGATCCAGTTTTTAAACTGTTAGTAGCTTGCCAGTTAGACATGGTGGGAGCATTTACACCATTGAAATAGGTAAATGCTATAAATCATGAGTAAAATGAAAAAAATGCATAACAAATCACAAAGCTGCTTTACCAGCTCACCAGTAGACATGACAACCCTAGAGATTTTTGCCTTCCCACTGGGCAAATTGTGGGTATTCTGTGTGTGAGCTTGAAGAGCATATAAAGGAGAAAATGGCATAGTTGAAGACATACCAGAGATTCAAAACTGTCTATGGGAAAATTATGTGGTTATATTGTGTGCATGTATGAAAGTATAATAACAAATCCCACTATTATGTACAACTTTGAGGCACCAATAAAATGTGGAATCAACAAACAAACAAACAAAAAACTATGGGTCAGAGAGGAGCAGAAAGCTCAAGCAACTGGAAAGAATAGAGGGGAGCATGCTGGTGATCCCAGAAAGACCGACTCCACTTCTGTGATCATTGGGAGTACGACAAAGGACAGTTTGAAGAAAGAGAATTTTCTTTCACATGCCAGCCTCTGGTAATATTTACAACAGTGGTATTTCAAGTGGGATTTTATACTGCTAAACTTGCTGAATTTTGTTGTCTAATGTGAAAATGAAAAGTATTAGGAATAAACAAAAAAATTCTGTAATTATTATTAAATTCATAATTTGAATTATTCAATTTGAACATTGTAGAATATTTAAATGTAGCTTAAAGATAATATTGAATATGAAACATGTTATAATCTGATGTGCTATGATCTATTTTAAGTTGAGTCTTGTGGAACAAGGCAATGTAGCCTGCAGAAATTTTCCCACCTGAACTTTGGGAATTACAAAACATTCTGATGATACCTGGCATTTATTTAGATGTGTTATCTGACACTAATTGAAACATTGGACTAATCCAATAATATTGATCTAAAATATTTGTATATCTTCATTATAATTCAATACCATTGCTATCTAAGGTAAAAAGTAAATATTGAGAAGTGGCCATGGAAATGAAAAGTTAAAGGTTAGTTTTAGATAAAATCTCAAACATGTGTCCCTTTTATTGCTAGTCTCCTCTAATCGTATAGACCTCTGCAAGGATTGTTAGGTCTCTTCTGCCTGTGTTTTCTCTATAATTCCTTAGGAAATATGTGGAATTATTTTTTAACTTTTCAGGCAGTATGTTTGGGTAGCCAACTCTACATTCTGGAGGCAAAGGACGAAAATAGAATAAGAAAGACTTCTGAATATAAGAGACAAAACTCTGATATGACAAAAAGTGACATAAAAATAACTACTGGAAAAAGGAGAAGTTTATTAAATACTTTTATTTTGGGGCTAAAATACAAGCTTTATTAAATTGAAAATAGTAAAATGAATTGTTAGCTTTTATTTAAAAAGAAAGGAGTTGTTTTTCCCTCTGTAACTCAGTAGCATCATTAGAATGCTGCACCCCCAATTTTCATATACAACACTAAAATTTCTTCTTTTAGTTCCTAGTTTTGCTTTTCATCACTATTTAAGCAGGTGTCTGAGTACATACATATCAAAAGCAGTAGAATGTAGGATGAGACTGAAATATTTCATTGAAGTTAGAAAGCAAAAACTTTATATTTGAACCAACCTGAGCCATTTAGATATTTATTACTATTATTCATACGTGTAAATATATACCAATAAATAAGTAAATAAGATTAGATATAGGTATTATCCAATGTATATGTGTACATAATACATTGGATAATAATTCTAAGGGTTAAAGCACTGCCACTTTCATGTGCCATGAATTTGCACAGACCTGTAGTAGGAAACTTACCAACAGAAAACATAGGTGATGGCCTAATTTTGACATTTGCATAGATCAAACCATACTAGTCCTATATTACCAAAGTTAATTTGCATTGACTGCAAGGTCTCCCCAAGATAAAACCCCAACTACTTTATCTTGTAATTTGACAAACTAAGTCCCAAATGTCTATAAATTTATAATATAGTTTGGCCCCAATCCTAACAGACTGATTTTGATTATAATTAAAAATATGTTCTTAAGATTATGTTTCATTTTAAAAATTATTTAAAATTATTTATTTTTTCTAATTTGTTATACAACATGGCAGAATGCAATTCATTTCATATTACACATATAGAGCACAATTTTTTAAGTCACTGATTGTACACAAAGTATTTTTACACCATTCGTGTCTTCATACATGTACTTAAGGTAATGATGTTTAACTCATTCCACCATCATTCTTGCCCCCTCCTTCCCCTCCATCTGCTTTGCCCTATGTAAAGTGCCTCCATTTCTCCCATGCTCCCCTTCCATTGCTGATAAGAGTCAGCATCCTCATATCAAAGAAAACATATGGCCTCTGGTTTTTTGGAACTGGCTTGCTTCACTTAGGTTATATTCTCCAACCTCATCTATTTACCTGCAAATACCATGATTTTAATCTCTTTCAATGCTGAGTAATTTTCCACTGTGTATATATACAAAAGATTCCCTATCTATTCATCTACTGAAGGACATCTAGGTTGGTTCCACAATTTAACTATTGTGAATTGTGCTGCTATAAACATTGATATGTCTGTGTTCCTGTAGTATGCTGTTTTTTAAGTCCTTTGGATTTAAATTGATGAGTGGGATAGTGGGTCAAATGGTGGTTCCATTCCCAGATTTACAAGGAATCTCCATATTCCTTTCCATATTGGCTGAACCAATTTGCAGTCCCATCAGAAATGTATGAGTGTGCTTTTTCCCCCACATCCTCGCCAACACTTATTGTTGATTGTATTCTTGGTAGCTGCCATTCTGACTAGAATGCGACGAACTCTTAGAGTAGTTTTGATTTGCATTTCTCTAATTGCTAGAGATGTTGAACATTTTTTCATATATTTGTTGATTGATTGTGTATCCTCTTCTGAGAAGTGTCTGTTCAGTTCCTTGGTCAAATAAAGTTTGATTTTCCTGCAGTATGGTCAATTTATTGACTGAGTTATTTGTTTTTTTTGGTGTTAAGGTTTTTGGGTGCTTTATATAATCATAGAGATTAGTGCTCTATCTGATGTGCTTGTGTTAAAGATTTGCTCCCATTCTGTAGGTTCTCTGTTCACCTCACTGATTGTTTCTTTTGCTGAGAAGAAACTTTTTAGTTTGAATCTATTCCATTTATTGATTCTTGATTTTAGTTCTTGCACTATAGGAGTCTTATTAAGAAAGTTGGGGCCTAATCCAACATGATGGATATTTGGGCCTACTTTTTCTTCCATTAGGCTCAAAGACTCTGGTTTAATTTCTAGGTCCTTGATCCACTTTGAGTTGAGTTTTGTGCATGGTGAGAGATAGAGGTTTAATTTCATTTTATTATATGTGGATTTTCAGTTTTCCCAGGACCATTTGTTGAAGAGGCTATCTTTTCTTCAATGTATCTTTTTGGCAACTTTGTCTAATATAAGATAACTGTAGTTATGTGGGTTAGTTTCTGTGTTCTTTATTCTGTATCATTGGTCTACCAGTCTATTTTGGTGCCAATACCATGCTGCTTTTTGTTACTATTGCTCTGTAGTATAGTTTAAGGTCTGGTATAGTAATGCCACCAGCTTTATTCTTCTTGCTAAGGATTGCTTTAGCTATTCTGGGTCTCTTATTTTTCCCGATAAATTTCATGACTGCTTTTTCTAATTCTATAAGGAATGTTATTGGGATTTTGAGTAGGATTGCATTGAATCTTAATAGTGCTTCAGTATCTCTAATGAATATAGATGCAAAAAATTCTCAATAAAATTCTGGTAAATAGAATACAAAAACATATCAAAAAGATAGTGCACCATGATCAAGTAGGGTTCATCCCAAGAATGCAAGGTTGGTTCAACATACAGAAATCAAGAAATGTAATTCATCACATCAATAGATTCAAAGATAAAAATCATATGATCATCTCAATAGATGTTGAGAAAGCATTTGATAAAATACAGCATCACTTCATGTTCAAAATGCTAGAAAAATTAGGGATAATAGGAACATACCTCAACATTGTGAAGGCTATGTATGCTAAACCCCAGACCAACATCATTCTAAATGGAGAAAAATTGAAAGCATTCTCTCTAAAACCTGGAACAAGATAGGGATACCCTCTTTCACCACTTCTATTTAACATAGTTCTTGAAACCCTAGCCAGCGCAATCAGACAGACAAAAGAAATTAAAGGGATATGGATTGGAAAAGAAGAACTCAAATTACCACTGTTTACAGATGATATGATTCTATACCTAGAAAACCCAAAACATTCCACCAGAAATCTCCTAGAGCTAATAAATGAATTCAGCAAAGTAGCTGGATACACAATCATCACCCATAAGTCAAAGGCATTTCTGTACATCAGTGACAAATCCATTGAAAAAGACAGTGGGAAAACCACCTCATTTATAATAGCCTCAAATAAATAAAATACTTGGGAATAAATTTAACAAAAGAGGTGAAAGACCTCTACAATGAAAACTACAACACACTAAAGAAAGAAATTAAAGAAGACCTTAGAAGATGGAAAGATCTACCTTGTTCTTGGATAGGCAGAATTAATATTGTCAACATGACTATGTTTTATTTTAAGTGTTTTTTTCACCAAAGTTTTTCCCAAGAACTTAAATGCTTCAGATTAAATTTGCTGAAGTCCCTATAAAAGCTAGAATCGCTCATTTTATGAGTCCAGTTAGCATCTGAACTCATTTAGTATAGATGCTTTCCTTGGGTGTGGGGAGCAGGTGAAGTCCTGGACCCAGAGTGATTGCTGGCCTTACTTTCCGTCTTTGGGGGCCTGACCTGACGGCAGACTCAGGGCAACCTGCTGTGTTCTGCATCTTCCTTTTCCACATTCCTGAAGCAGATATTTTATTAACTTTGAAGGAATATTTTAATTCCTTTATATATTTTCCCTCTGCTCAATATGAACAACCTTTCCTATTTGGTCTAAATAGGAAGATGTTTAGACAGAAAGTGTCTGAGAAATTGATATCTATAAATTTATTTCCAGAGTGATATGTAGTTCTTAACAATATTGAGTTGTAATGTTGTCAACATAATTCATCTAGTGAAGGTTAATAATTTATTTCACAGGTATAATTTTGTTCAGAGGAGGGTCTCTTAGATTGGGTGACAAAGACAAGGAAGAGACAGGCAATGCACTTGTTTTCTCTTGGTCTACAAATCTTGAGGGAATTATTTCATCTTATTATTCATTTCTTAAATGGGTGATTTCAATTTTAACACGAAGTTTCAATTTCTTAAGAAGAAAGAAATGGATGTGCGTGGAGTGGTGACACATTCCTATAATGCCAGCAGCTCAGTAGGCTGAGGCAGCCTCGGTAACTTAGCAAGGCTCTAAGCAACTTAGTGAGACCCTGTCTCAACATAAAAAAATAAAAAGGTTGGGGATATGGCTCAGTGTTTAAGTGCCCCTGAGTTGAATCCCTGGCACACCCCATATCCTCCAAAAATGAAAGAAATGGATATTCATCCCATCAGTAGAAAGTGAAAGAATGTTTAAGACAGAGGCTGGCAAATTCTATCCAGGGGAACAAATATTACCTTCAGCCCATTTTGTATGGCCTCTGAGCTAAGCATGTTTTTACGTTTTTTTTTTTCTATTTTAAAGTGTTCTACACACACACACACAGAATAGTAACAGGTCATATTTGATCTATTAAACCTAAAGTATTTACTATCTGGCCTTTTAAAGAAAAAGCTTGCAGACTCCTGGCCTAATATAATAGAATGACAACTTAAAACATTTTCTTTCTGTAAGGTACTGAGACTTTGTATTTGTCACTGAAATCTTATAAAAACATTAAGTATTGAGAATTAAAGGATTGTCTCCATTTTGGATATGAGAAAACTAAAATGTGAGAAGCTAATATCAGAAACTTTCTAAATGTCAGAGATATGACTTAAACTGTGTTAATTGGGAATTAGAGCTTGTACTTATCACTGCTATATTATGTTGCCTCTGACTGTGATTTGAGATCTGTTTGTTTGGGATCAATCCCAATCCCGACACTAGTCTTCAACTAGTCAAAATAAGATAATGATGTTATTTGCAAAACATTGTTTATATACAAGGCAAAATATACAAATTACTTTAAATACATAAAAGGCACCACTTCCTCACTGGCTATATAGTGCAAGCAGACACAGAAACTCAACCAGCCAGATGAGAAAGACCTTCTTGTTCTCTAATACCTATGAAGTTGACTGACTTCCAATAATACTTCTTTATCTGGGTGACGATTCTTTAAGTCACTATCCTTGACATTCTCACGATTTCATAACTTAGTGGTCCTTTATGATACCTCTTTATAGAGATTTGTGCTATCTGCCTGTCTGTGCAACAAAATTGAAATTATTGTAATTGGCCAAGTGCAGTGGCCCATGCCTGTAATCCCAGCGACTCAGGATGCTAACGCAGGAGGGTCACAAGTTTAAAGCCAGCTTCACCAACTTAATGAGGCTCTCAGCAGCTTAGTGTGAACCTGTCTCAATTTTTTTTTTTTTTTTTAAGAAGGGCTGGGGATATGGCTTAGTGATCAAGTGCACCTGGGTTCAATCCCTGGTACCAACAACAACAGCTAGAAAATTATTGTAACTGGAAACACAAAACATTCTTTAGTGCTATTGAAAGACTGAAGAGATTTAAGGAAAATTCTAAACCTGTCATCCTTTCGACAGATTATGGTTTCAGATCAGCCTAAGACATATTCCAGAGTAGCCAGTTTACAATTCTTTCTGGTAGTTTTTCCTCTCTAACTATTAGTCTCTTGGTCCATCAATTCAGTAAGGAATTTAGGTCTGTCATGCCAAGAGCTTCCACTTCTTGCAATTCTTCCTGCTTACATCCTGAGTTTTAGATTTTTTCCATTAAGATTTCTTTATTGATTTGATTTGACTTGCCTTTGGTTTTACAGCTCTCTGTGAAAATCTTTAGCCTGCCATTGTACTCTCAATGCCTTTATAAACTTATCCCTTTTATAGTTTTATAGTGTTACTTCAAGGACATTTTGGAAAGAGAGGAGACATAAACATATGTACTAGCTCTAGCATTCTAAAGTAGAATCTATCAAAATTTATGTGGCAAGAAAATGTATTTGGGGATATACTGATAGATTTCCTACCGGCTCATGCTTTATTTTATTTTTTCTCCTATATTTTGGGAGGTTTCCCCATCAGCTCTGGAATGATACAAATAAAAGAATCCAGATCTAGGGTGTAGCTCAATGGTAGAGCCCTTGCCTAGCAGGCCCACCAGACCTGAACCTGAAACCCTAGGTTTTATCCGCAGCACCACGACAAAAAGAGAGAGGGGGAATCTAAGAAGCAATGGTCCATGTGTAAAACAGAAAACATTTGGACTGAAGCATTATTTTTCTGTTCCAAGAATACATAGGATTCCATTCAGCCAAAAGGGGAACAAAGAGGGATGATATGGAGAATAGTGATGTTAGCTCTGTTTGGGCCAGAATCCCTGTGACCATTTCCTGGATGATGCAGGGCCTGAGGTTATGTCTGAACATCATCCAGTCTCTCTTCAAATGATGGAATATGTTGCCTTGATTGAGTAGCTATTAGGAGAGCTTCTTGTTCCCATCCATGAGGATCATCCATTGACAGCAGTCAGCAAGATGATTGTTGATCTTCCAAAAAGGTTGGGCCCTTGAGATTTTGTTAGTCTTTAAGTGATCCAGCCAGAGTGAATAACCTTGCTATCAAGGCCTATGATATTTTAAACCCCCAAAGTAAATGGTGTGGCTTTGTACACCTAATGGAGAAATGTGACTATCAATCAACAGTAAACAGTTGACACATTTAAC
Source organism: Callospermophilus lateralis (assembly GCF_048772815.1). Classification (NCBI taxonomy): domain Eukaryota; kingdom Metazoa; phylum Chordata; class Mammalia; order Rodentia; family Sciuridae; genus Callospermophilus; species Callospermophilus lateralis. The sequence continues at coordinate 86,805,379 of NC_135311.1, read as the reverse complement.
TGGACAGCTGAAAAGAGTTTTACACATTTATAAAGGTTTGTATGTGGTTAGGAGAAACAATCAGGGTGGCACAGTTCTCCATGGCCACCAACAACAGGGGTCAAGTGGACAGAGTGGTTTCTAGGATCTAGAAAAGGGTACCCATATGAAGAGGGCTGCCTGAGAGAAACTGTGTCTTCAACAACCAGAGCTCACTCCTGGAGTGCCCTCCTGCTGGGATTGCAATCAATACTTATGTTAGTTCATATGTTCATTTTAGAAAAGAGACATCACAAAACTACTACATAAATTTTTCCTCAGAAGGACCTTAGAACAGTCCTTCTGAACTCTCCGTGGTAAGGGACCAGTTGTTGTTTCTATATTTTCAATTTGCTGAGAACTGATTTCTTTGTAAAATAAAAATAAAAACTTATTACTAGAAAAGAAAAAGAAAGCAGCATACCAAAGCTCCTATTATTTTTCCAATTTTTAATTATTGGATTTATAGAGATAAAATTGCTCTGTCAAAATGTTATAGAACTTCCATGTACATTTCATGCTGTTTGGAAAAAAGAAAATCTTCTTCTCTGATCAGCACTTTCTGCAGATAGCACTTTTAGTACTACAAACCTAGTCTACACAACAACAGTATGAATTGTGGTTTATGGATGAAAAGCAATAAACAAAATAAAAAGCAAAACAACAAAATGGCTGTGAAGAGCTTTACTAAAGGAAAATATTTTTTGGAAATTCTTAAATGACAAATTTGATTTGATATAGTATATATTAGCATTTCCCAGTGTCAGGTGGAACATTGGTCCCTAAGGTGCTCAATGACTTAAGAACTCCAAAGTTGAATATCTTTGGGAAATAGCCTCAAAGTTCATAGAATGCATTTACATAGTAAGGGTTCTTAGCAGTTAAGTGGTAAAGGAAAAAAATAAATAACTTAGCACTTGGGGTGAGGTATAGAGCTCAGTGGTAGAGTGTTTATTTAGCATGCATGAGACACTAGATGTAATCCCCAGCTCTGCTAAAAAGAAAAGAAAAACAAAAATCAAACACAAACAAACAAACAAAAAACCCCAGAACTTCTTAAGCTTACTTGACTAATCCTCTTTTTGAATGTAATATCTATTAACATCATTTGCAACTTTGGGAAATGCTAGTATATACATACTCCTGCCTAATGAAACAAACTAAATGATTCCTCTTGACAATATGCCTAGTTTTATGTCTCTATGAAATGTTCAGAATTGGACCTGTCATCCAATAAGGCCAATTTTTAAAAAATAGCCTTGTTTAAACATTGAATTTCAGAGTTGTTATTCTGTGCTTTGTAGCTGCTCTATATTAGAGAATAAGGAATTGTGTCGAATATTCACTGTTAATGAAGCGATTTCCTAATTTTACGTATTTTTTGCTTTGCATATTTACCTGTGGTTTGCTGGAAACTTGTGATTTAGGAGAAAACTTAGAATACATTACTAAATACTTGGCTATTGCAGTGCTTCATATGTGTCAAGTTCTGGAAATTTATATCTTCATAAATATCTTTGAACAACAGTATTGTCACATTAATGGAGGAGGATATTTCATTTTGATTTCACTGGGCATGTATCAGCACATGACTTACCTATGCAAAATAAATGTATTCAGTACAAGTGGGAATTGAGGTTGACACTTTTGGCTCTTCTGATCTTTGTGACTACATTTAAAATGAGATTCATAATCAACAGGGAGAAAATCAGAAACATTTTTGGCCCAAATTCTGCTGGCGACCTTTTTTTTTTTTAATATCTCAATTTTCTGAAGACAGAGATTTTTATTCAAAAAATCCTTCAATATATTTCTGTCTTTGTCCATTTTGCGCTTCTATAGCACAAGCACAAAAACCTGGATAATGAATGAAGAGGAGAAATTAATTTCTTACTGTTTTGGAGGCTGGCAAATTCAAGATCAAGGTGTTGGCCGATTAGGTGCCTGGCATGAGCCCAGTCTCTACCTACAAGATGGCACCTTGAATACTCTATCCTCTGAGGGGAGGAACACTGTTCTTCACATGGCAGAAGAGCAGAGGTGCAAAGTGAGAGAACCCACTGCTGAAGGCCCCTTTTTGAAAGGTTTCTTTCACTCATGAGGGTAGAGGCCTCATGACATACTCATCTAAACATTTTTTTAAATTGGGGATTGAACTCAAACATGCTTTAACACTGAGCTATATCCCCAGTACTTCTTATTTTTTTTTCTTTGAGACAGAGTCTTACTAACTTGTTTAGGGTCTCACTAAGTTGCTGAGGATGGCCTTGAACTTGCCATCTTCCTGCCTCAGCCTCTCCAGTCACTGAGCTTATAGGCCTGGGCTACCTTGGCTGGCTATACTGCTCACCTAAATTTAAAGGTACTGCCTCCCAACACCACTATGTTGGCAATTAAATTACAACCTGAGTTTTGGAGGGGAGCAATATTCAAACCATAGCAGTATGTTTTGCTTCCTGTAGTCTAAAGAAATTTTATTGCTAGTTTCTTTCAGTTTGTTTTTGAAATATTAAATTTCTCTACTGTTCAGAAAAGCCATTTAAGAGGGACATCAATCTATCATTTTATCCATATTTATTAAGTAAGTAATATATTTAATACATCTGGAAATCTGAGGGGAGTGCCTTTTGTTCTTTTTCTGTTACTGTAGGAAGCAATACCTACCCAAGCACACAATATGTGATATATTTAAGGATATATGAATCTTTAGATCAAAGGGGTGCAATGTTACAGGATGGTGGTATCAATTCTTAGACACATGAATTGTTTGATAATATTTTCATAGAGAGAAAAATGATCACTGTCTAAGGGCAGGATGTGAAATTGTTTAGAGACCTAGTATAATAGCCAGTTCTAGTAGGCAGGGGAGGGGAGGATGGGTGCAGGGAGGGCAGTACTTGCTAATTCCTATGGTGTAATACTTCCATAGCTATTTTCAAGTAGCAAACATGATGTCACTGAAAAGAGGGTTGGAAAAAAAGTTTCCTTACCGTTATATAATAGTTTTGCCATATAGATGAAACAAACATAAATAAAATTCAAAGCACTATTAGTAGGAGAATATAGGTATTTTTAAACTGTAATGTTTTTAAATTTGCTACCTCTGCTTTTCATATAATATATTTAATCGTGTTTATGTATTTTTTTAAACTAGCAGCTATGTTTAATAACCAACTCAAAAAAAAATCCCTGAAAACTTCACCAGCTCATGTGAGCTAGCACATGGGGTCTCCCACACATCCCTGGGTAAGGATATGAAGTTAAAGTCATATCTGAATTTCATTCTTTGTTCTGTCACTAACAGCTATGTGGTCATATGAAATTAACATCTTTTCTTTAAGCCTTGGTTTTCTCAGATGAAAGATAAGGGTAAAAAATTATGTCTTCTTCAAGTAGTTGTTGTGAAGATTCAATAAGATGAATAGTCCCCTTCCCTGAGAGAGCAAGGTCTCCATGGTTAAAAATTTTAGAAGGTCCTGTTAGAACTCTGATCACAAAGCATTTTTTTTAAACTAAGAGAGAAGTCATTAAAAGGAATATACTCTGCTCTACGTAATGATGTGATTTACATAATTCAAGGGAAGACAGGCAAGTTTCTTTACGACTTCAGACTGTACTATCACTAAGAATGAATATTTTTCTTTGCGAAATGTGCAGTTTAGTTACAACAAGCTCTTCTCTTGCCTTTAGTGTTAAATTTGTGAGAAAATCCTAATTCGTAGAGAGTTTACACATTCCCTGAGTGTCTTATGAGACTTGAGTCTCCTCCTTGGTTCCTCCTTCAGGGGTTCTGTGGCAGACAGTAAGAAATGGTAGAGACTTACCTAGTTTACCTTAGAAAAAGAAGGGGACAATTTAGGAGATAGGCATAAATCCGAGAATAAAAAACAAGACTAGGAACTGGGAGTCTATGCATGAGGAACTCCCTTATGATGGATCTTTGAAAACATTTTCAGTGGATTTATAGCTTCAAGTTCTCTATATTCTTTGTACTTCACTAATGTGCTGATTAAGTGAATATTTCTTGTATACTACTATAGGTTAGTTGAATGTCTCCCAAATGTCCATATTGTAAAAGATACTGAGGACATTCAGGAGGTGAGTCCTAGAAGGAGGTCCTTAGGTTATTGGAGGCATCCCCTTAAAGGGGACTATGTGACACTGGCCCCTTCTTCTTCCTCTTTGATTCCTAGCCATAAGGTGAGCCATTTGCTCTGCCATGTACTTCCCATCATTACCACCTCTCATGCCCACTGAGAAGCCCCAAATGATGTGTCTGTTTGATCTTGGATGGGAGCTTCCAAATCTGTGAGCTAATATAGGTCAATTTTCTTAGGTATTTCATTACAGTGGCAGAAAGCTGACAAATACATATACTTACTATGTCTTATATACTGAGTATAGTACTAAGGATTTTATGATAAACAAAAGGCAGTGTGACCCTCTTTGCACTGAACTTTTATATACTATTGGAGATGGCATATTATCAGTAAGTGATAAAGTGACATAATAACAATTGCAAGCAGCAATAAATGCTACAAAGAAAACAAAACACTATAATAGAGAAACCCAGTTGATTAAAAGAAGAGAATTTAAAAGAGATTTTGCAAGAGTGTAGATTTATTTCTTTTTTTAAGAGCAATGGAAAACATGGAGGTGTTTAAATAGGTAAGGTAAAGACTCTAATCCTGACTTTTATATAAAGAATGAATTAGAGGGGATGATGTTAGAGGCAGAGAGAGTGAGTAAGTACCAAATGATAGTCTAAGAACAAGGTGGTAGTGAGTTGTACTAGAGTGGTGCTAGTATGAATGAACTGAAGTGAAGATAACCTAGCTGTGTTTTGCTGGCACTATCAACAAAGCTAGCCATTACATTGGAAGCAGAAAATAGGGATTAGGCTTCAGCTCTTCTGTAAACAACTTGGAACAAACCATAGATTTAAATGCAGAGGTAGATCTAAGCTTTATAGGGTTTCATTTGAAATTTGGGAAAGCATCTAGAAAAATCTTACATGGCCACATATTTGTATTCATTTGTAAAAATGAAATAGCTGTTTACCACATCTTCTTCCTTCTACTCTAAGTTCTCTTCCATTATACTTCCTCCCTTTGTTGTGTAGCATTGGAGTGGCTATGGGAATTTTGGGGATGTAGGTAAGAGGAAGTTGAATCAGAAATGCATTTGATTTGGGATGATGCCTTGAGTTATATCCATGTATAACTAAGTTCTGTGAGCTGCCTCTGCCTTCCAGAATACTCATACTTCCCACAGTGCCAACACGATCCATATTGAGATAGGAATAGAAATTATAACATAATATAAATGTGTCCCGTATTATCCAGCTCTGGAGTGCTGTTGTAGAAGTAAAGTTTGAAAAGAGGTGCAAGAAGCGAGTCTGTGAAAAATTCTTACAGTTATCAGACATGTACAATTGTTTCAGGTACAGAACTGTCACAGATATTTATTAATAATAGAATGTTTACACTATAAGAAAAATTTGTCTTGCAATTTTTTTCAGCTCAATTCAATAAAATAATCTTTTAAAATTATAATTCTAACATAATGGGAAGGAAGCAACTAAATGGAAGTCAGAAACATACTGAGATGAAGAAAAATGGTAGAAATATCAACATTCCAAAAATTCTTTTATTATATTACAACATAAGACAACAACAATCTAACATCAAGATTATGAAAGCAGAGAAAATAGTCACAACAATGAAAATACACATGGTGCAAAGGACATCTCATTTCAAAGATGAAAATCAGGATTCTACCTCTCAAACAAGAAACCAAAACGCAGAAGGAAAATAATAGTAGAGAAAAATCAATTTTTATGATCATAAAGGTCAAGAGCAACTCTATATTGATAAGTTATTGTATTCAATAAGTACTGCAATCTTTCATTATGGTCTGCTTCATGGTGAAATAATTTTATTTAACACAATTTAATAATAAAAAACTTAGTTTTTGGAAATTTTTTCCAATTATTTCACAGAGAATCAAACAGAGCACAAAAATAGAAAAAGAAAATGCTATTCAAGCAGACACTGAAAATAAAATGAATCAAACTATCATGAGACTCTGGCTTGACTATTCCAAGACTAAAAGGTTGTATCTATTGTTTTGTTTAAGCTGTTTTTAACAAGACAGTCATTACTTACAATAGAGGAGCTTCCAAACCAGATGTGTATAATGAGAACCTTGAAAGTCCTGAAGACTCCACAGAGCACGAGAAATCTATATTTACTTGGATTACAAGTAAATCAATTACAAATGCCTCTACACTCATGTCTTGAATAACAGATAAGAAAGAGAGTACAATCGGTATTATTTTGAAAAGCTTAACAAAAGTAATTAGGATTAATAAACTTTTAAGTGCAAGACACATGCCTTTCAGTGGTAACAATGAAAACTAGCTCTCTTCAGTTTGCTAAGTTTGATCCATTTTTATATTAACAGTTGGGAAAATGTCAAAATGAAAAAAAAAAAAAGTAAATGTGACACAACCAAACGTTTTAAGAAGAATTAACTGTGATAATGGAAAAGATGGCACAAAATGAAATAGTAGACTTAAAAACACAAAATACTAATCTATCGTTCTGACTTCTAAACTGGATACCCAATGCTGATTAATTTGCAATGATTGTACCTTACCATTTAATCCAAAACAAAAACCCTGATGAGGGATTTTTTAAATGATTTTGCTCAGAACACCTGTGTTTTCAAATTCTGTGACTTCGAATTCCCAAAAATGAAACAAGTTAGGAAAAACGGTAACTAACTGCTGAAGCACATCAGCAATGAGTTGAAAATGTGAGAACAAAGGGGACTGCAAGCACTCCTTAAAATATTTAATAAATAAGTAGAAGATATGCCAGGCCAGCCTATTTCCTAAAACTTATCAGTGAAAATTTTTTATTTTATTGTCTATTTTCTTTTTGCTTAGCACATAATTTGTGTAGAAATATGGGCTACAGTGTGATGTTTCAATATATTATTATGTGATACATTCTTCATATGATAATGGTCACAGCCAATACCCACTAAACAAAAGGTAAATTAATAAGAGGAAAGTACAATGGATTTATTTAATCAAAGTTTTATGTGACACAGAAGGCTTCAGAAATGAAGACCAAAGACTCAGGGAAAATTGTTTTTATGCTTAGGTTTGACAAAGAAGGTTCAGCCATGTGAAAATGTGATTGAATGAAAGGAGGAGATCTAATGGTCATGGACTGAGGGGCAGAACCTAGCAAGGCCTGTCTGGCCAGGTTTTTTTTCTTTTTTCTTTTTAGCATCTCTGTGCTATATTCCTTCCTCCTGTGTGTGAGTAGGACCCCTTTGGAATGAACACCTTTAAGAAAGAAGGGAGAAGGGAGACAGTAATTTTTTTAGATTGTGTGCTTGCTTTGAGGAAGAGGAGTTCTAGTTTCTATGAGGAGATTCTGGCTTCTATGACTTGCTTCAGGGGAGAAAACAGGGGCAGAAGGAGGTCAGAGAAAGACTGCTTCTGAGGCCTCCCACTCTCCTTTAAATCCAAATACTTAGCATGCCAAAGCACAATGCTTTGGGGGAAAATAGACCCCAGCAAACCTGTCTCTGCCCTGCTTATGTACCAAGGACACTGAAGAGATAGGACAGGGGAAAGGAACTTTTCCTCTTTGCTGTCTCTGAAGGAGAAGAGAGGCATCCTACCTAGGTCACTCAACCAGCTGCTTCTTCAAATGATTTATGGCTGCCATCTATTCTAAGAACTCCATTTTTGGAATGGAATTGCCTGGGTTTGTGTCTCCACCTCATAACAGCTATACAAACTTGAGTAACTCTAAGTTTCATCCTTTTCTTCTACAAATGAGAATGATAGAATATTAACCTCATTCAGCTCTTGAGGATCAAATATCAGGAGGAGATAGATATTTATTTAATGAGTAAGAGACAAACACTAAATATAAATACCAGGGTGTGGGGATAGAGTTAAAATTCAGGAAGTCTGAACAATAGTAAAGATCTCAGGCAAAAGGAACCTGTGCCAAAGAGAATTCACGTGAAAGCATAGTATACAGAGTCCCTCAGTGGAAGTTCATATTCATAGCATTCCTTATTTTGAACTTTGCCTGAGGAAATTTACCACACTGTTTGACAAAGCCTTTAGAACTGGGGAATGGTGGAAAGTTCAGGGTGATAGTGATTATTGCAATTTATAAATTCTCTAAGCCTATTGATTCTTGAGTCCTGCACAAGATAGCTGCGGTCTCCATACAAATTCTTTCCTCTGGGTGCTAACATTCCTATATAGTACAAACCTCTTTCACTCAGGGCAAACAGCCCCCCTTTTTTTGGATGGCACAGAACACTGGCAATCAGCCACCAGTCTAAAGGGTACCCAGGGACCTTTTGAAAATAAGATGGCATTGCTCCAAAACACACAGGGAGCATATTAAGCAGGGTGCACTCCTTGTACCTTTCTTGGTCAGCGCTTACATTAGGCCATTTGCAGTCCCCTTGTTCCTAGTTACAACCCTTCACAAGGATTGACCTGTCCTGTGCTCAAGCCACTCACCTCGTTAATACAACAAAGCGACAGCCAATGTGAGTATGTGCTAGTCTCTGGTTATTTTCCCTACATCTTCAGCCTCCACACTCCCTGTGCCCCTCCTCTCTCCAGGCAGCTTCCTTCCACACACAGTGAGAGGGTTGGAGATTTTGATATCTACCTGAGTCATTCACTGGATGATTCTCCTCTTTGGTGTGTACTCCTCTCTGAAACCCCTACTACTCATGAGCCATGGGCACCACTCTGTTGTTAATTTTTTTTTTTAAATCATAATCTTCTGGTTACTGTTTTTCTAGGTACTCAAGACACGTGGATGAACAAAACAATGAAATTTTGATTTGATGCATATGTGGTAGATGCTTTCTAAATGATGTTGTTTTTTCAGTTCGTCAAATTTGTAACTCCCCAAATTCACATTAATACATGTTGATATTAAATCCTGCATTCTTGTTAATTTTCATATTCCTTTAACTGAAACACTTCTAATCTGAATAAATATAGTTATAATTAACAGTCATTTCTGTGTGTAAGAAATTAGCTTTTGGGTATAGATGTGCCTTAAATTTTTCTTTGATTTTATTACCATGTCATAGACATGTCATAGTCCAGAATCTCTGGAGTCTTGTTCTACTTAGGAATCAACTTGTACTGTTTGGAAGTAAGCAATTATTCTGGATGTTCTTTTCCTTATTGCTGACCATTAACTTTCAGGTTAGTGGACTATCAGCCTCTGGCCAAACTTAAAAAAAAAAAAAAAAAAAAAATGTTGGTTTCTACATTGCTCCAGGCTCAAACCAGAGAAATCTGATATAGTGCAATTTTCTTAATCAGGTTGAGAAATATATATAAGCAGAAATAGCATGGTTAATTATAAACTTACATTGCTGTTAAAAACCAGTTTTCTCCAGATTGTTTCAGAAACCACAGTGCATATCTCAGAAAGAAAAACAGGGACTGACATAGAATTAACAAAATGAACGTAATTTTGCAATTGAGATCATTCTGCAAAGTTCCTTGTGGCCTGGCTGTCCTCAGGTGTGAGAAGTAATTAGGATTTCATATGTGAACACTTCTGCAGACTCTGGGAATTCACCTGGGAGACCAGCTGCATAGCTGTAGATCAGGGGAATAACATACACATATCTTGTCTCTTGAGTTCAGCAAAGGATTTGATAAAGTGCTTTCATATTGTTATCACAAAGCTGGAGAAATGTGAGTGGAATGAGGCATAGTGGAGTGAATCTGCATTACTGTACTCAGACAGTTTATTTGACTTACAGATGCTCAGTAAATAAATGTTTGTAAGCTAAATTGAAATAAATTGATCTATGTTGATCTGTAAGAAAGTGCCATCAGTGCTGTAAATGGCATCTTTCTATACCCTGTCCTGTTCAGCGTGTGGATCACAGATCTATGAACACTTGTAGGACCCATTTATTGACCTGCATGTCTTTAGTCAAATAGTTTTACCAACTGCTTCCTTATAGTTAATTCTAACAAGAATTTTTCAACACTATTCTATTTCCACTCTCTGTGGCATTCAACCCTGACTTCTACCTATTTTTAGAAATTCATCTTCCTTTGGCTTCCAAGGTACCATTTTTCCAATTTTCCTCTTAACTCTATTCCTCCTCCTTCTCTCATTTCACTTTGACTCACCCCTTGAATGTTTACCTTCCAATTTCCTCCCAATTTTACCACTCTCTGAGTAATTTCATTCATGCTCTTAGTTTAACATACTGTTTATAAGGTGATAACTGCAAATCTGTGTCATCAGCCTCGACCACTTTCCTGGGTACCAGTGCCATGCATCCCATCCCACTTGTATCCCTCTTGGCATATAGCCTCTTCTTTCAGTTTTGTTAGTACACTGAAGTGATTCAACATGAACTATTTTAACCTCACTTTTTCCCCAATAGTAATGTTTTTGATAATTGAAAAATCTCTGACATCGGACACAAATCTGTTTGCTTTTTTATATGCAACCAAAAAGCAGATTACTTAATCTACTTATATGAGTTCACTATTACCACATAAGAAATTGCCACAAACTTAGTGGCATCAAACAACACATTTATTTATCTCTCAGTTTCTGTGGGTCAGGGGTCTGGGCATAGCTTGGTTGGATTCTCTGGTTAGGGTGTTAGGCTTAGCTCTCATGAGTGCCCAACTGAGGAAGGCTCCACTTACAAGTTCCTTCAAGTTGTAAGAAAACAATGCACTGCTTGTTTGTATTTATTTGTAAAATGGGATTAGGAAAGACTGAGATGACTGTAAATAGGTGCTTTACCTAAATGAATTTTTGGTGTCACATTCAGAAGTCCTGTGGGATTTGGGTCCATTCTGTATTATATAAGATCTCCTTATGTATATTTTGTCCTTCTACATTAAATACCATTAGTATCTCCTACTCATTATGATGAGCATAAATACCTCCACAAATTCTTGAACACCCCTTCGGGTGATACTGCCTTCTGAGGGGTTTAAACTGTCATTCCTAACAAACAAGTATATTTTTTTAATAGAAATCACTAGAAGAATTATACTATGCATTCACTCATTCATTCAACAAATTCTTATTGAGTCCCTCTGCAAGAATCAGGCACTGTTCTGGGTGCTGCCTAATTCACAGTAATGACATGGTAGTGACAAAACAGTGTTGCACTTTCTCTCATGGAGCTGATATGAAACAACAGAAGAGATTTCAAGAATGAGCATCCATCACTTAACATTCTTCATTAAAATGTAGACCATAAACCTCCTTAAAATGTAGAACATTTTACCTGAATGCTCTGATTCTTTAACTCCTCAAAGTTCAACTGAAGTTCCTCCAGCAGTGTTCGAAGGAGAACAGGCATCCCTACCACACAATAAATTTTCCTAAAATACAGTCACCAACTTCCTTTCCAAGGTCCCATCCTTTTTGTTTCCCATGTGAATTTTATTTTGTAGTAAAACTGGACTATTTCATGATCGGGCTCTTAAACTTCTAGTTTTGTGCTTCTCTTTACACAGTTATTGTCTGTCCCCACTTTTTCACCCATCTACATTCTATCCCTCTTTTGAGTCCATTTCATGGACCCTTTTTGATTTCCCAAGATGTGTGTGGACCCTTTTGAAGTAACTGTGTCACCACTTGAAACAATATTTTGTTTTCTTGTGTCAGGCATAGTGACAGAGATCTATCAGGAGTCAAATAAATATTTGCTAAAAAAAAGTCTGTCCTGTATTATGGTTATCATTTGAATAATTTTATGATCTCTACCTTCCTTTAATTAAAAAAATTTTTAGTTGTAGATGGACACAATACCTTTATTATTTATTTGTTTATCTTCTTATGTGGTGCCAAGGATCAAACCTAGTGCCTCATATATGTTAGGCAAGCACTCTACCACTGAGCCACAACCCTAGCCCCTTCCTTTAATTTTTAAGCAATTAAGAGTAGGGTCTCTGGGGCTGGGATTGTGGCTCAGTGGTAGAGAGCTTGCCTAGCATGTGCAAGGCATTGGGTTCAATCCTCAGCACCACATAAAATTAAATAAATAAAATAAAGGTATTCTGTCCAACTACAACTAAGAAATTTTTTTTTAAAAGAGTAAGGTTTCTACCTTATTAAGTGCACTCTTGTATTTATTGGGTTATAGATGACTCAGGAAATATTTATTGGACATCAACTTCCTACTGAAACCTATATAGGTTCCAAGGATCTGGAATCAAGAGAACCTGAATTCAAATGTTAGCCATCTATTTATTGGCCTTGATAGTGGGCAAATTTTTCAGAACCTAAAGGTTTTTGCTTCCTGTTCTGCAAAACATTAATGATGGTGGTGATGATTATAATGACTATAATGACGATGGCTAATGTACTGTGTACCAGACACACTGTTAAGAATTAAGATCAGGAACTAATGTCTCAGGAGTCAGACTGCACAGAGTTCACATCTGAGTTCCTTTGCCTAATACTTAGGTGACCTAAGCAAGTTAATTCATACCAGAGAGCCTCAGTTTCTTTAATTAAAATTTGGTTAATCATAAATAAATATCTTAGTGCTTCTTATTGTTCCTAGAAAAAAAATTCAAACTTTAGTCATCTTTTGTTATTCGCAAAGGAATGTTTTCAGGATTCCCATGGATACCAAAATCTGCAGATGTTCAAGTTCCTTATATAAAATGGCATTGTATTTGAATATCATCTATGCATAGCCTCCTGTATACATTAAATCATCTCTAGATTACTTATAACACCTAATACAATGTATGTAAATACTTGTTTTACTGTGTTGGTTAGGGAATAATAACAATTAGAAAACATCTGCACATATTTAATACAGAAAATATATTTTTTCCTAAATATCCTATCATGGTTGGTTGAATCTAAGGATGTGGAACCTACAGATATAGAAGACCAGTTACTTATGGTGACCTGCAGCCAAGACCTACACAATCTGACGGTTCCCTACCCATTCAGGTTCATTTCATATCTCCTTTGTTTACTTCAGACAGAGTGGTCTGTTCTCAGGAACTTTTCCAGTAAGCCCTTTGCCATGTGACTTGTTCATTTCAATATTGACTCAAATGTCACCTCTTTACAGATGACTTTACTGACCATCCTATCTAACAGAGCCCTCTACCCTCCAACCCCCTTCATTCATTCATTCTCTCTGACCTTATTCATTATTAGAGATAGATTATTTGTTACAATTATCTCATTTAGTTATTTGTTTTGCCTGATTATTTGTTCTGTGTAGTCTATTTCTTTTAATAGAATGTTTCATTTAGGCTTGGCCAGAGTGGATGTTGTATGAGAATCTAGCTAGTGTCTGGTGGAGTCACAGCACTCAACCTAAGCAGGTACTCCAAAAATAAAGTTGTATGCATAAACAAAAGAATAAATTTTTATAGGTTGTTGAGAAAATTAAACAAATTAATATATAGTGCCTGGCAAATAAGTGATGAATTGATGTTAGCTGTTATTATTATTACTAATGACACAGAGATAGAAATGGTCTAGGTTTTGTCAAGTTTGCAATCTTGAGATGAGGATGTAAGAGTGTAAAGAGCCAACTCTAATAAAAATAAGGACTGGATGAATGGGGCTTTTGTGATATGTGAAGATGTCTTCAAGAAATACTTGACAAACTATTGTTTTACTTGAATATTCTTAAAAAAAAAAAAAACACCACTTAGGAACAAGCACAGCATAAGAAGGGAGGGAGGAGTTCATGCATCCTTCTAAATAGATTTGATGTTTTGTTACTTTCAGAGGTAAAGATCTGCACCCAAGGCAGAGTAATCCTGGGTAGGCAATGGCTGTTATATATCTGTTGACTTTATCATCCACTGCAGAACAGCGACTACATGTGCAAGGCATCCTGATGTACATCATGTTTATACTTTCATGACCTTTTCCCCTCCTCCCTAGTGCTGGCATTTAAAACGAATTTATGAGGTTTAGTCCTCCTACATTCTCCCTAAGGCCTCTCCAACACTGCCCCAAATTAAATTGAACGTAAGTGAAGTCCTGTCCTGCTATGCAATTGCAGCTGTTAAGACCAGTCCTCCGGCCTCCCTCCCACCTATTTCTGGCTCCTAATCTCTCCTATTTAGACATTTTGGGTCTGCCTCTTCCCTCTTGTCTCCTCCCTCTGCTCATGCCCTGTGTTCACTCTCTAGAATTCTTCACAGAGTATATTTATCCTACAGAATGTTCTACATCTGCACCCTCTCTTCCCCCACTAGCTTTTAGTAATTACAGTTTTATCCTTAGGAAATACATTTCTTCCAATTAGAAACTCTTCCAAGCACAGTTGTGGAGTTAAAACTGACCTCTCATGTTTTATGATTAGAACTATAATGTTTCCATGTTGATAAATTATAGATAGAACAAGGCAGTTTTCTTTCCCACCAGGGCTTCTGTTTCTGCATATTAAAGCTGCCAAACAGTAAGAAAGACAACATGATTGTTTTTTTTTTTTTTTTTTGTGTGTGTGTGTGTGTGTGTGTGTGTGTTCGTTAATTTCCCACATCAGGAATATGCACTGGCAGGGGTTGAAATAAAAATATTAATTTTATTTTAAAATAAAGGAATAGATAAAGCACGGTCTTAATGTTGTATAGAAAATATACTACAGTCAGGGATGGTTCTGGTGCATCATCCCTAAGTATTCTCAGTTTGTTGATTTTGCAGACACATGAGTTCAAAAAAATCACATAATGCACACTGAGTTTGATGAGACACTGATGACAGTTACCCTTCTGGCAGTTCTATCACGAACTTGTTAAGAGTAGCAAAGACTCTGCCATGGAACCTCTCTGAGGACATATGAGACCCCTTGTAGGAAAGCAGGGAGAGCAGGGGCTATGGCAGGGTGAACAGCTAATGATTACGAATCGACAGACTTTTTGAAGGAACAAGATCAACCACAACTTTGCCTCTTCAGATTATCAAACAATAGATTTCCCATGAGTAACATGTTTAGAGAATCTCTCTGTCCCAGAACTTAAAATAAAGGCTTAAAAGAAAATCCCACAAAATGACTGTGTGCTGCTTAAAGAAGGGTTTTCGGGTTGTAGTGGCATTCATTACCATAAATAATTATAATAATTATTACAACAGTATATGGGACAGACAGTAGACACATGGCAATATAAAAACAGTATCAGAGAAATTAAGAGGCTAGTGATGATGGCTAAGAATTATTTAGTATATAAGGAATGTTTTTATACTCATTATCTTACTGATTCACACAACGGAGAAGAAAGATAACAAACAAACAGCAGAACTAAAAGGTTTGAAACAAAAGGAATCCAGTTCCAGAGCCCATGCTCTTAATGGTACTGCCTGGTTCTAATACACCCTGGGGGCGGGGGGTGGGGGTTGGGCGAGCCTAAACTACAATGTCCACTGCTTCAGAAATACTCAGGGTCAAATTGGTAGGAAAATAGGTTTTATTGCTATATGTCATTTACTGTTAAGCATTAATATATAATATATATTTGGATGGTTTGGGGATTGTTGGGGCTCTGAAATATTGTCAAGAGAAGGATCACTTTTGTTTCACATGATCTTTTGGGACATGTTCTGTCCCTGGAGTCACCAGGCTGGGCTGAGATTTTGGTAGATACTAATCTCACTATACTTTGCTGTCATAAGTCCTCAAGCTATGTCATGAAATTGCCATTCTAGATTCCTTCTTGCTTTGGCATGAATTCTTTTTGAGGGCTTTGCCATCTTTCTATGCCATCTGGCAGACTTACTTCCCCCTCCTCCCAATCTAATCCCAAAATGCAAATCTATGGATATAAATCTCAATTCCTCTCATCACAGTGAATCAACTCCCAGGTAAGTCAGTGAATACAAATAATGTGATGGATGCCATCTAACTCCACAGACAGACATGTATTACTATGTGTGTGTGTGTGTAGTAAGGATTGGCTCACATGATTATGGAGGAATGGAGACTGCAAATCCCATGATTATCAGTTGACAAGCTAAAGATCCAGGGGAGCCAATGGTTAACTCTGTCTGAATGTTGAGCAGTCCTGAGAACCAGGAAAATTCCATGTTTCAGTTTGAATCCAGAGGCAGGAAGAAATCCAGTGTTCCAACTTCAAAACAGTAAGGTAGAAGTTCCTTTTACTTGCAGGAAGGTCAGACTTTCTGTTCTATTCAAACCTTCAATTGATTGGAAGAGGTCCAGCTCATCAGGGAGGGCAGTCTACCAATTCAAATGTTAAACTCATCCACAAATACCCTTACAGACAGTCCCAGAATATTTGACCAAATATCTGTGTACCTTATGGGCCAATCAAGTGGCCACATACAATGAAACATCACTGGGACCATATGCTCTTGATTCTCATCTCCGAAAGATGTGTTTATCCATTAAATAGCTATAGGCCTGAAAATATGGAAGTCAAATCTCAAAAAGCTATACAAATGTAACCTTAGGTTTGTATATAAAAATATAGAATGACACACTCTTGTAGAATCACTAATATAAGAAAGCAAAAATTAAAATAAACAAAACCTCATCCAAACATATAGTCACCAGTAAAAGTCAACAACAGCCATGGAAAGAAACAGAAGCTCCTCAAGGGAGCAACGCTGGCCTCACCAGCAGGAACCATTGGGAAATACTGACAAAGTCCTGAGAATTTCCATGAATTCTTTCAGATCTACAGAGCATCAATTTAGGAGCATATACACATGCTTTCCTTTCTCAAATGCCTGGCTGATAGTGAGAAAACATCATTTAGTGTTGATGTTCTCTAAAAGAAGGTATATTATTTGGATCAAATTTCACAAAATTGAAAATAGTAGTTAAATAAGATATGCATATGTTTATTTCCCATGAAAATGCAGGTGACCTTGGGTTGGTACAAGGTGGTGTATTCTGAGTGACCTAAGGCTTCCTTTCTCTCGGGGCAGTTCTGCTTGCAGCCTTGGTCTCCTGTGAAGGAGGATGGCAGTCAAATCTGATACAGTGGTGTGGAGGAAAGGACAAGCATGCTGTCTCTCAAGGAAGGTTCCAGAATGCTTTCACACTCCTTCCTTGTATCCTATCTGCCAACAGGTAGTGACTTCAGTCAACTACCAAGAAGTTATAGAGATGTGGTCTACCAAGTGAAAATGTAGCCTTGATTCTGATCAGCAGTGAGCACAATTTAATATCAGGAGTTCCATTACTAAAGGGGAAAAGGTAGATATTTGAGAGAGGCAATCTAATACTGATGATAAGGAGCAACCTGAATTCTGAGAGTGTTCTCCTGGGAAATGGAACATTATTTTCACAGTTAGATGAATTTAGCTCTAATATAGGGCATTTAATAAATTTTAGAAGAGTAGATGCTAGAATTTCATAAAACTGCTGATTAGTTCATTATGTCAACTGCAATTTATTTACCTCACCCTTTTATAGCTGGGCTGTCTGGTCAGAGAAAATGTGCATCAAACATAGATCCTTAAGCCCTCAAACTATAAGCACTTTGGAAGAAAGGACAAACTGATTTCTGACACTGCAGGAAGAAATCAGAAAGTTACCTATACTATACAAGGGGAAAAGATAAAAATCTGAATTTTCCACTTCAGATAAAACCATTCAACAATGAGCAAACAAAAGAAATGGCTTGGTACAGCTATCTAGCAACATAAATTTTTTAAAATTTACAATACAAAAGACAAAACTCAACATTGAATAAATAAAAGGAACAGAAAGAAATCCTCCATAAGCAATTCATAATATGGAACAATTTAACAAGAATCTAACTAAATAAAACAAGAGATCAAAAGTATGGCAGAACAGCAGAATGAGATTATAATGGAAGCTATATAGCAAAGGAAACACAATAAGGATCAAAATAGGATCATTTGGAAATAGCAAAGTTGCCCAAGAGCCTGACTGGATGGGACCTGCCCACAGGAGGGTAGCAAATGTAACTGTTAGTAAACTTAGAAAGTGTCTGTTATTAATGATATATTTATATTACCAAAATGCATGAAAATAAGTCAGCAGTATAACTTATAAATTTAGAAAGTATCTATTATTAATCATGTATTTGCATTATAATAAGTGGACACAAATGATTCTGGGTTATACTTCAATTGTGTTTATCTTCAACAAAGAACAAAGAATTGAGGATTTTACATCATGTATATCATTTGACTGAGGAGATTGTTATGGTTTTCCAAACAAAAAGTTGATTTTTTTTTTTCAGATGAGTAAATTCCTTTATTTTCTTTCCCCTCAAACCATCCAAGACTGAAGGAACAAGTGCAGAGTGTGAAAATAGCACGTAGCATTTGACATTTTGAAATTTGTTTTCTGCTAGTTCCGTACAAACAATAGCCTGCCACAATGCTGGTCTGAGATTTGGACCACAAACAAAAGCTCAGCTTGGTGAGGTCCATGCCCTGTACAGACCAGACAATTGGCAATTTACTCAATCTTCTTGGTAGCATTTGTTCCACCCACTCCCTTCCCTGTTGTTTTCCTTGAGATTGCTACAAAAGTCAAGAAAGGCACACATGTAGAGCTGTGAGAAATAGCTTAAATTTTCCTACTTGCAGCATCTATATTTATCTAAATTGAAACTTGGCTTGAAAAGGTATTTGTATTGTGGCTATATCTGTTTGTCTACATGTTTTTAATTTATGCAGTATATGTTAATTACTTTTTTAATGTGATAATATTTTGACATTGCTTTTTCTCTTTTCCTCATTTCTTTGACTTCTTGAATAATTTCATCATGAGGACAGCTCTGAATCACATCTGCTCTCCAGACTTCTAGGCGTTTATTTAGTGTATACATCCCTCAATATTGGTATTCAAGTTTCTTGTTGGATTCTTAAAACATTTTGAGGTAAATTCAAGTATTACTATAAAGGTGACTTCAGTCCATCTGATTTTGGATGGCAAATTCTGGATAATCACCACACCTGGATATTCCAATAAGACACACATTAGCCTAATTGAATTTAGACTTATTCAAGTTGCAAGGAATAAAACAAGAAACTAAATTTTGAGCTGTGGCAGGTCATTCAACAAAATTAGGTCTACTTGACCCTCTCAGAAGCTGTGTACTATGTTTTATTTGTTGTCAAGGATGAGCAGAATGATGTAATTTTGTTTATTTGAAGGAAAGTATCATGTATATTTAGATATAACACTTCCTGCCTGCTCATCATTTAGAAATCTATCTAAGAATTTGCATAGAGGAAAGAATGTGTTCATGAACTTGGGAAGTAGGTTTTGGAAGGATTTATCTGTTCAAACTAATATATCTAAACTTTCTAAAATCAGAAGCCACCATCTAGGTAGTTACACATCTGGATCTGTCCATATCCTGTCCCTTATCACCTTCCACTATTAACAAAGCATTGTTCTAATGGGCTATTTAACTGACTGACAGCAGAAGATGAACATGTGGTTCAAAAAGACTTGTTGACTAATCACCTTTGCACATAGCTGACAAATCTTTTTGGCTTCTTGAGCTGGAATTCCTGAAGAATCTTTTAACCATTACTTTTAGGAAATGTTCTCGGGTACAATGGGAATGTTATGGTTCTTATTGCTACCAGCTTGGTATCTGCCCTATTAGAAATCTAGGAAGAAAATGGAACTGCAGTGCAGATTTTTCTCAGGCTATATTGAAGCAGCCTTTGCTATAGCTGCGAGATTTTAAAAAGTATTTTCCAAGACATCTATCTTGCACAGACAAGACCATTTTAAATTGGACTCATTAAATCATTTGTTGTCACAGCCAACAGCCGTGTGGAGGCTAGTTAACAAATGAAAAATGAGCCTTTCTAACTTGTTTACTTTATATGAATGCTTCTTTTATTTCCAGTTTTTTTCCCCCTTTCTGGTAGCACATTGACATAGAGGATCCTGTTATAGTACTGCCTGACAAAAATTAAAAATGTGAAGATTGAAAATACTATAGATGTCATGCCCAAGTTTACATGAAATGCTGGTGAAGCTCCTACTGATAGTGAATCTTGAGTCTATCTTCTACTTTAAGGAAGGGAAGCAATTAAAATGTCGTTTACTTTGCTGAAAGGTAACAGAATGACTTAAGAAACACAAGTTTACTTTTTTTTCTTTCCTGGTGCTGGGGATTGAGCCCAGGGCCTTGCACATGCTAGATAAATGCTCTACCACTGGGCTATAGCCCCCCTCCAAGAGAAACACAAGATTCTTGGCACAGGAAAAAAAAGTAAATGACTGACTTAAATTCATTTCTGAATTTTTCCTTCTATCCCCTGGTCCACCTCTGCAAGATTGTTCCTGACAGCATAGAACAAAGTGTCCTATTCCTTCCTTCATTCAATTATTCATCTACCTTTTTTTATGGGGGCTTTATACATAGTAGTAGTGGTTATACATAATAGTTGGGTTTGTCCCAATAAACTCATACATGCATGGAAGTTGATTTTAGTTCATGATCCCTCCTTTTCCCTCCCATCTTCCCCTCCCTCTCCTTCTTCTACTCTACTTGACTTCCTTTGCTTATCTATTGATTGTTTCCTCATTCATCAATCTTGATGGAGATTTCCATTTACAAATTTGTTGATGTGCAGAGCTTTGTTAGCTTCTTGCAATAAATTAATATTTACTTAATTTCAGTTTATAAGTATTTTCTTTTATGGTTCATTATTTTGGGATTTTTTTTTCATCCTCTTGCTTTCTTAGGTGAGGCCTAGAAGAAATACCTGTTAACTTCTTGTTTGTTTTATTTTTCACTACAGGAGTTCTATTTAAATTTTCTTTGTTTTTCATTATCTTCTAATAGCTGTTCCTAAACGTGTTACTGAGTCTTAAGTGAAGTGGAATGGTATTTTCTGGTTAGCTCTGTTGAAATACTGTGTATCTCAGAACATGCAAGAGGAAAATGTTAGTGATAAAAGAGAACTTTGGAATTAAGTCGATCAAGATTTGATTGACATTTCCACCAATTTCCTCAGAAGTAAAATGGAGATTAAAAATCTTTTAGGAGGTCTGAGGATTTAGCTCAAGGGCAGAGTAGTTGCCTTGCATTCGAGAGGCTCTTGGTTAAATACCCAGTATTTCTAATAATAATAATAATAATAATAATAAATGAATAAAATAAAATCTTATAGGAATTAGACTGAAGATAAAATGAAACACATGTGAAGTCTATCATACATACTGGATACTTAATTAATGTTCCATCTATTCAGAAAATATACAAAAAAATCTATTCTTTGGAGTTGTGGAGGGTGGTTACTTTTCAGCCTAAGACACCACTACTCCATTAGCTTCTCAGCTTCTATTTGATGAATGATTAGAGTAAGCTGAATTTTATGCAAATATTTATATTTTAAACAGAGTTCGATCAGTTTTTAAGTTTTAATCAACTTAGATTTTTGAGATAATTGGTATTACTTGAGAATTGGATCTTTACTGATATTTGCAACAAAATTCAATTTAGGATTATCCACAGTTCCACAAATATAGTGCAATTTTTTCGAGGTCATTAATAACAATGTTAAATAGGCACAAACCTCACAACAACCCTAGAGTTAGTACTTTGAATGCTCCTGCAATTTAATTTATTCCCATTCATCTTTGTCTACCCTGTGGTCTGATGGTCAATTTGCTTTGTAGGATGAGATTGCAGAAAACAGACTTGAACAAATTCCATAAGTTATACTTTCTTCAAACCTTTCATTAACATATATTCTATACACTGTTCATTTAATAGTTTCTCCTGTTTACCCCCAAATTTTGTCATCCTTAACATCCTTCTGTATTTGCATTTTTTTTCACAGTTTGAATCAGACGTGTCTCATCTGTAATTTTATATTCACCCAGCCAAAAAATGTGCATGAATGCCTAGTACGTGCCAGGCACTCTTGGCACTGGAGGAGAAAGCAATGAATACAACAGTGTTTACCATGTCTTGGAGGCTACATTTTAGTGAAGGGTGGAGAAAGGCCAATGCTTATTGTTTAAGCAAATAAGTAATCTGATTTGAAATAGTGATGAATTCTGTGAAGAAAATAAAATTTGACAATAGGATAGGGATTTACTGGAATTTAGGGTATAGGGTATTATTGTAGTAAAAATGGTCGGGAAGATTTGTCAGAAACGGTGAGGGAGAGTTAACCAATGAGAAAGAAAGACTGTCATAATCAGAAAAATAAAGTTCAAAGGCCCAGAGATGGTGATGGGTTTGACATTTCCAGGACATGAAAAGAAAGTCACTTCTTGGGTGAGGTCGATAAAGGGAGCATTATAGGTAGCAGAGCATGGTAAGATGTTTAGATTATTTTTCCAAAAGCAATGAAAATACATTGAGTGGGGTAAGCAGCAGAGTAGATTGATCTGATTTATGCTTTGAGAAATCCTTTAGGCTGTGGTGTGAAGAACAAATTAGGGGTTGTCAGCTGGCTAAGGGTTGAGACAAAAGTCTAGCTACAGACTACTACAACTGCAGAAATGAGATATATTGGTGACTTGGACTAGAGTTTTACGGAAGAGAACTGTGAGAAATAGTTAAATCTGAGAAAGATTTTGGGGGCAGTACCAGGAGGATGTGCTAATAGCTTGGATGTGGGAGGTGTTGAAAAGAGTGACACTGTGTTAAATTTAGCACACAGGCGGCTGAAACCTACATAACAGTTTCCATTCAGTATTTGGTCACCCTTATATTACTTTATACTCTCCTAAACAGCCCAGAGGCTTCTTGAAAAGAGAAACCCTTCTTATTTATTTTTGGTTTACCAATACCATTATATTGTTATCACTCAATAGGTATTTGTGAGATGAAGGGAAAATATGGATATAAAATTATTCAGCCAGACAGAATAGCAGCTGCTGTGTTAACCATTTACAGGGTATGTGGTATGATGTAAGAATGAAGGATACCACTTCTTGGAAATGCATATCGTGGAATGGTATGATCCACCAGATTTACACCAGCAAATTAACAGTTCAGAAAGAAATTGTAGAATTTTATAGGCCAAAAGCAAGTACAAAGTACACTTATGGATAGATAATAGACAATGTCTACCTGAATATTTAAAAGCACAAAAATAAGTAAGATGTGGGATCCTCCAATCTTACATTAAACAATAACCTTACATCTTATACTGATATGAGCAAAATTAGAGAGTCAATTCTTGATCAGTCCGAACACTTCGGTTACAATTGACCTCATCCCAAACAAATACAGTGGCTTAGGGGTCTAAGAATAGCTTCAGAAATAGCCTAAACAGGGCTTTAATGGTGTCACCAGGCCTTTTCCCTTTTACTTTATCTTTGTGCATTATTCTTGTGGTAGTGTTATTCTCAAATTTTGAAAAGATGGCAGCATCAATTCAAAACTTCACATTCTCTGTTCTCTCTAGAACAAATTTCTTAAGCCTGGCTCTCACTGGCTTAGTCTGGGTCATATGCCCAGCCCTAAACCAATCCCTGTGCAGAAGGGAAGTGGTTGCTCAATGGAATTTGGGATAACATCAAGAAGAAGTAATAGAAAACAGCAGGTCAAACTATAACAAGTATCCACCACATAAGAGAATCTTTTCCTGTAATTTTTTAGGCATGTAAATGGATTTCAGTGCACCATTTTTTTTTATGTGTATCACCTATATTTTGAGGAGAAAGGCTTTCAGCTTCAAGACTGCGAGAGCCCTCTATCAATCATTCTTGTGTCCCCAGTGCTTAATAGTATTCTCAATATAAAGTAGAAACTCAAAATACTTGTTGAATGAATGAGTAAAAATGAGCCATCCCTGAATCTTATAGAAATTTCTGCTGAACTTCTCTATCAACTTGTTTAATAAAGCCATAGAAAAATTTCCATACGTATGTATAAATAATTTGGAAAAAAAACAATCATAGACTGACAAAATAATGTTAAGAGTAAGTTGTAAGATTCAATTACAGCCCCCTGGAAAGGTTTTACAAGTGGAGATTTTGGCCTGCATTTTAAAATTTGGATCTTTTTGATCTCTTTCACCTTTTGGGTAGAAAATAAACACCATATTTCCTATGGCATTTGGAAGAATTGAACTTGATAATTCTGGTAGTGCTATTTTGCTCTTTCAAGACATTCAACAGCAAGCACATATGTGTCTGACTAAATGTCACTGTGCTTAAAAGTTTCTATAATTTGGATTTGGAAGCTGAAAGAGGGAGATGGAAGACAGAACTTTTTAGTTTCTTATTACCCTGTCCCATGATGTTTCTTTGTTCATTTGATTTTAATGAATCCAACAGGAGTTGAAACAAAAGCTGGAAGATTGGCCTATCACGGGTTAATTACTTATTGGAAGGGCTATTTCTTGAGTCTGATGGTGGGGAATGGGTCAGAAAAGACTAATTAGACAAGCTTCAAGTTCTAGGGAAGTGCTAGTGGAACAGGTGAAAATAAACTGGTGATAATTGAGGGGCTAATTATCCTCCACCTAGCAATTGGCCACCAGGTGTTCTGTAGCACATAAAAGAAGGGACTGGCAGAGCAACAGAGGCTGTTTTGTTCAGAGAAACAAGGAGATCTGGAGGGGGGGAAAAAAAAGAGGACTTTAAAATCCATGAAATGGTGTTCCTTCTATTTCTGATTTATTTTTTCCTGATGCATTGTATAGAAAGCTGGACCAAAGGTATGTGCTGGCGTTTTGCCTTTTTCGTTTTTAAAGAATGTGTGTTCCACCTAGTTTAGACTCACCAGACACTCAGTGTGGAGTCTACATGTACATATATCCTTGTAATTGAGTATATGGTAACAATCTACTTGGCACATTTATTAGCAGGAAAGCTTATTGGCATTTAGAAGGCCATGATTAATAATAGAATGGGGACCAACCAGTCTGAATTGTTATAAGCAATGGCTTCATAATCACCACCTGTTTCTTTTTCAGGCTGCATTGGAATATTGCAAAAGTTGTTAGAATATTTCTAGTAGTACGATGCATATCACCCACATATCACATGTGGGATCTTTCAGATTTCTTTTATTATCCTAATTTGTCATTTTGTTAGAAATCACCATTCAAAATTCAGTAGGCAGAACCATCTTTAGTGTAATGATTTGTAGGTAACAAAAATCAATTTAAAGAGTGAATATCTGTAGTTACAATTGCCATTAAAATAATGCCTTTTTATAATAAAAAGTTAGCAAATCCCCATGTAATAAATATGCCTTTAAGCCAAAAGAACACCACAAAGGTGGGAAACTTTTAAAATGGCAAAAGGCAAAAAGCAAGCTGTCAGAGAGTTGACTGATTCTTTCCTTGGTCCACCCAGTTCTGGCTCTGGCTCTGCTCTCCTCACAACCAACAGACCCATACTTTGGTCCAGGGTAGAGGTGGCAATGCCCCTTTGGAGCAAAACACTCTGCTCAGGAGCTCAGATGCCTCTCTTACTGAACTTTCACTGCTCAGTGGGGATGGAACTCTGTTTAGTCTGGTCAGGCTCAGACTGTGAGGCTGCTCATTATATGTCTGCTTACAGGCCTAGGGTTCTCTGACCCCCTGCTGTTTCCCTGGCTTTGCCATTTCCCTTGGTAGGAAGATCATTTTAAGGGTGACTTTGGAACCAATTTGAATCATATCTCTACCACTTACTAGTACTATGACTTTGATCAAAGAGCTTAAATTTGCTGACTTTCAGTTTTTTTTTTTTTTTTTTTTCTCAGCTGTAAAATAGAGGTAATGATTACTACCTTGTGGAGAACTTGGAAGGATTAAATAAGATGTAAAATGCCTCTTATATTGTTAAGGTCATACTAGAAAAATGAAACCACTGAATAGTATATAAGTACCATGACTGTATTATACAGAGAATGTGTTACAAATTTAATGAAAGAGCCAAGAGGCCAAACAGGGAATGATCATGCAACTTGGTGATTAGCATCAGCATGGTTCAAGTTCCAATCCTATGCTACAGAGTAAGGATAGATTTGCAGGTAAATGGATGGCCTTGGAGAAGATAATGCTAAGTGAAGTTAACAAATCCCCAAAAAACAAATGGTGAATGTTTTCTCTTGTATAAGGAGACTGACTCATAGTGGGGTAGGAAGGGGGAGCATGGGAGGATTAGATGAATTTTAGATAGGGAAGAGGGGTGGGAGGGAAAGGGAGGAGGCAGGGGATTAACAAGGATGGTGGAATGTGATGGACATCATTATCCAAAGTATATGTATGAAGACACGAATTGTGTGTCAGCATACTTTATATACAAACAGAGATATGAAAAATTGTGGTATATATGTCTAATAAGAATTGTAATGCAAGAAATAAAACAAAGTATATCTATAAAGACATGAGTTGGCGTGAACATACGCTATATACAAAGATATGAAAAATTGTGCTCTATATGTGTAATAAGAATTGTAATGCATTCTGCTGCCGTGTATTTAAAAAAAATAAAATCAATTAAAAAAATAAAACAAACAACAGAATTAATGATGCGAACTTTTCCAACAGAGAGAGAGAGAGAGAGAAAGAATAGGAGCTGGTGTTACTAAAATTCAGAGATCACCTTGATGTTGGCAAACACAGCCTATATGTATGGTGGGAGTCATGGGGACACACTGAGAGTGATGCTCCCAGAAGCAGAGGAAGAGAAAAAGAAATAGAGTACTTCTCCCTTGCCTTACCCTTCAATCTCCTATGACTTCCATCAGCTGAACTCAGGCAGAAGCCCCCAGACATTGGAGCCTGGGAAACACAGAGCCTGCTGGGACAAACTCCACTGATACAGAGGACAATGGAAAGGCAAAGAATTCATCAGACAGTAATGGTCCAAGCCACAGAATGTTGCCTGATAGCTGGCACCTAATTGAGGTGTCATTGGATCCATGTCCTTTCCCTTGGGACCAGGAGTCTTGCACTTCACTTTCCTCTCCCCCAATTTCCTTTCAATCTATTATAGGTCCTTGGTATCTGAAGAAACCAAAGAGACTTTAGTCTCTGGCTGTGGCCTGTGTTTTCTTTGCTGTTTCTCCCTATGAACTGATGTCCCCGGAACACATTTCTTTGCTTCTATTTTTTTTTTTTTTGGTGGTGGGGGGGGGGGGGATAATGTATCTTTTAGATGAACGCAGCAGGTAAGAATTTTCCTATAACCTCTCACCTTTCTTCCTTCCCCTGAGAAGAACCTTCCAGCTTCCTAATTCTTCATTCTAAATCCAGGGTAACATGACTGACTTGAAAATCATGCATCCAAATTGTTTAATCATGTCAGGTGCTAGGAAAAAAACAAACTTGCCTTATCTTAATTTAACTCTCTAGAACAGTGCCCAGGCCTGGTTAAAGAAAGAACAATTCTTAAATAGCAGCTGAAAACTCAAGAAACTTCCTTCTTGACCCCTGGCTGACATATTTATAGAGTTCTTAACAGGCTTTAGTGTCTGGTTTCCCTACCCTCAGCGATCATCAAAACTGAAAGGATCCAAGGAGGAGGAGTGAGAACAATACAAAAATATACATATCCTTATAGGTAAGCCAGATTTTAGTGGGAAAACATCAAGGAAGGAAGATGGAGAACCAAAATTAGCCAAACTGTATTTCTTTGCTTGTTTGTATGTTGTAAATAAAGGAATATTGAATAAATTTTAGCCTTCTTTTGCTTTGAGGGTTTTCTGTACCTCCTGAAAGATTTTTGAGCCAAAAAAATGGTTAAAGATTTAACTTATTAAGGAGTAAATCTCAGTAATGCAAATAATCTACTCTAGATGACTTCAACCATCTTTGATGCCATTCAAATAAGGTTATTATTGTAGAGTGAAGACGGCTTTTTCTTTTTCTTTTTCTTTTTTTTTTTTTAAAGTAAGTTTCCTCTCATAGAATCATCGGAAGTTTACTACTTTCTGAAAGCTGAATGAAGGACCAGATAACATTTGTAATATAAAATAGATCACATTTTCATTTTTCTGTGTTTAATATGTGCACAGAAATTAGACATTCAAGATCAGAGAAAGACTACAGTCTCCTTTTCCTTTATTGTTGTGCAAGTACCCATTTAAGCAGTCCCCAGACTTAGAAGTAGGCATTAGGAGAGGCGTCTGTGGAGTGGGTAGTCATGGGGATGAAAGGTTAAAGATAAGAGAATTCTGAGTATGGGTTTTAATTCACTGGGGAAGCTGTCAGCAGCATAATTAGAAGAATAAGCTGTGTAGGGACCATGCAAAATGCAGCTGCTAAACCATAGCGTATGACAATTTTAAAAATCCATCTTTTTTAGCCTTAAAATAAAAGCTTTTCCCACATCAAGGAGTATCTGGAGAATATGTCTTCCGTAAACTCTGTGTGAAGACCGATTTAAGATTACTGAAAGAAGAATACAGCATATTTCATTGGGGATAGGTTTCCAAATTAGAATAGCTTTTCTTTTATAGTGTTCCATCTTGTTAACTCTTCAGTGATTTGAAATTCCTGACTTCATACGGCTTATGTGTTTCTACTTTTTGAAAAGGTGCTTAGCCATAGTCTGAAATATCTGGGAAGAGAACTGTAATGGTTTGATTTAGTCAGCTCCAATAGCCACCAATTCCCAAGAGAAAAGATAGGTGAATAAATCAGCTGACTAGTACTCTAAAGCATTGAGACAGGGAAGACCGTCTCCTTCCCAGAAAACCAGTGTATGTCAAAGTAGATGGAATGGTGAGAAAGAGGAGATTATAGATTCTAAGCCAAAGTAGTGAGTTTTGTAAACACTGTAAGCTTTTATGAGAACACTTGATGTTTCTATTAATTAAATTTGATTATCACTGCTTCAGAGTAGCAAAAGTTAACTCAAGGTAGTGAGAAAAAAATTATTAAGATATTAATTTTCAGTTGTTCTTTATTAGCTGTTTTATTTCCTTATTTTAGATCAGAAGCTAGCTAGACTATATTTTATATCAGAGTTATGTGCAGGACCTAAGCTAGCAGCCGCTTGAAGGCAGCATCACCTCCTATCTTTTGTGAAAGTCTAAATTCCCTGAAGAGACTATCCAAGGGAGAAAAGGGAATGCCTTTGAGAGAATTTAGGAGGGAGAGAGAGAGAGAGAGAGAAATATTTTTCTTTTCGTAATGTGGTGAAAAGACAGACTTGGTGGGTACCACTGGTTATACTGACTTTCTCAGTGCTCATGACAGTGACGTCACAAGGGGCAAGACCTCAAAGACCATGGCACTCTGGTCACTGTCGAAGCCTAGTTCCAAGGCATAAAACCCTTTAGCCTCGTTAGTGTTTCAAATACGTCACTATTGGCATGAAATCAGCTGAGACCCTGAGGATTGACAGAATGTGCTTCTCGACAGGAATCCTGGTCTACTAAAGAGTTATAGAAGGACACTTCCTGAGCCACTGGCATTGTCCAGGACACAGGGATCTTCACGTAACACTTTGGTTGAGTGTGAGAGTGGAAGGAACAGACAATGAGTTAAAATTTTAGACCGTATGGTAGGATAAGGGCTGGGACATGGATTTAAGTGGACTTAGAGAAATACACTTTCAAATTTCTTAAGTCTACTAATATTTAGACCTATTGTACTCAGCAGAAAGAAAAAGTTTATCACAGGGATAAGTTGATAGTCTAGTTTCTTATCTCCAAATGTACCTCTCCTAATAGCCTCCTTCCTCAGTATATTCCAGCCAGTGTATTCCACTGATTAGTCCCCGACCTGCTAATATCCTTCATGCCTGAGGATCTTTATTCTTCACCTTATTTTTCCTAGAAATGACTGTGAATATTTGCTCCTCCAAATATTTCCTTACCTTTTATGCCTGACTTTAAATATCATCTTTGGAGAGGTTATTCTTGATCATCCTCAAACGGAGCTTTCTCTCACTCTCATTTCTATGGCAAGTCAGCTATTCTTGATGACCCTGTTTTGCATTCCTCTGTAGGAGTCACCTTAATGAGAAGGAGAGAAAGATAGAGAGTGAGTTTGCTAGGGTCCTTACACCAAATACCTTAGAATGAGTGGTTTAAACAACATAAATTTATTTTCTCACACTCTGGATGCTACAAGCTCATGATCAAGGCATAGCAGATTTGATTCTTCTAAGATCTTTCTCTTTGGATTGAAGATCACCCTCTTCTCCCTGTATGTTCACATGGTCTTTTCTCTGTATCTATATCCTAATCTCTTCTTATAAGGATATTAGTCATAATGGATTAAGGCCCACCCATTTTACCTTCATTACTTCTTTAAAGTCCTAATTTCAGATATAGTCACATTCTAGGTAATTAGGGGTACTGGGACTTCAAACTATGAATTTGGGGAGAGACACAATTCAGCACATAGCAGAATCTCACCAGTTCACTCTGCTGAGATGGCCTGGCTGTAGCTGGAGGAACCCAGGGTCCTCCTACTTGTCCTAACCCATTCTGTCTCGCCATCAGAGATGCCTGGCATCTCTAACTCCAAAGCCTTGTGGTGCTACTGCCATGAATCAGCTTGCTGTTTTTGGTTCCCGGTAGCCCACCCCCACTCCTTTCCTCTCCTGGCCACCTAACAAACCATAGAAGATTCAGATCATATTCAGTTATTAGTCATCTAGCTGTTAATGATCTTTTGAAATACTGTTGGCATTTTTTACTGGCTATTGTCTTTTCTTTTATTCAATTTATCTTTTTATTTTATAGATTTTTCCTTTCTTTTCATGATAATGTAGAGATGAATGTGTAACTTTAATGTTCCATGTTTAAGTCTGTTATGTTACTTTAAATGTCATTTAATATGACTTTAAGGTCCTAAATCTTGGTATCTAAGTCATGGAGAGTTTGTTATTAATAATTGTCTTAAAGTTCTATCCTTAGTGCATCAATGCACTAATTTTTATAGAATTAATTATTTAAGAAGTGGTATTATTGAGGAAATTATAAATATCGTATCTAATATTACATCTAGTTACTGTGGATTTGGGGACATTTTATGTATAATCCTGGGTTAATGCAGAACACAACAGCATATCCTATCATAACATTTAGATTATAAAAAAGATATTTGGTCAATGTAGTTTTCAGTTTCAGATCTCATTACTTGCTTATATAAACGCTGCATGCAGTCAAAGCAAATTAGCTTGCTGTTCTGCAAATACGCCTCACACATTTCAGCCTTTCTGCTTTTGTTTAATGTATTTCCTCCTCCTAGCATGATTCATTCCTACTTATTAAAATGTTTTCCATTTTCTGAAGCCTACCTAGGTTCTGAGCTAGTGTCTTGCCTCTCCTATGGACATAGCATCTGCCCTTCTCTCAGGGCCCTTACTTGACTCTAGTAGAGATATAAGTGAACTTGGTTTATTTTTCTTACCAGATAAACATCATAGAAACAGAGTGTTCTAGTGATTTCTTAATGAATACCTATGCATTTAATAGGAGCTCCGTACTATCTGTTGATGTGAATTGTGTTCTCAGTTTGAATTGGACAGAAAATTTTGCTTGGTAAGTGTTGGAAAATATAAATTTATTTTAATACTAAATCTTAAAATAATTCAAAAGCTATATCTGTTGTTAATACTATTATATATCCTCCTGTCAAATTAAAAACAAACCTAAACACTGCAAACACAAAATCATGATTAGCTTTATTAGTTTTCAGATTATATAGGTCATTTGGGGATTTTTTTCAATTTTAGAAATTAGGGCAGTGTCTTGAAAACTGATTACATAAAATCATAAGCAAAGGTTTTAGAACAAATTTAATATACACTTAAAGACTTGTCAGTCTGTTAAGTGCAAAAGACCCATAGAGTGTCTTTGGTTATTATTAGAATAACAGAAAATGAAGAAGACATCTGTTTCAGGAATATTCCTGCTGAAGCAGAATTGGGAGCAGAGATCAGTACTTTAAGAAGGGAAGAGAGCAGAACTAAGCAGATGATACATCTAACAGCTTTTCCCCAAGAGGTCTTGAGTGTAAAGAAGTGGCTCTACCAATGTACTAAAAGCCCTTCAGGGAGTCACACAGCTTCGGTGCATTGATCTATGCCACAGGATAGAATATTCAGAGGAGTGAAGATAGGATGGCCTCAATAATTTCTGAAGAGTTTGATTTCCTTGAGACCTGCACACATTTCAATAGAACAAATAACATAATTTTTGAAAATTACACAGCCTTGCTAAATGATAACCAGTGATTTCTTGATCTTGTTTGTTCCATGCCTAAGGACAAAAATAAAGCCAAAAATTTTTTTCCGCATACTGTACACACAAACAGGCAGTGGCATCTCTTAAGGAAAAGAAAATACTGAAGACACAGGACTAGGATTTTTTTTTTTATAGTAAGCAAAGTTAGTAGCTACATAATAAATAGTAATAAATATTTGCTCAATAAATGAGTGATAGATTAAGTGTCAAACCCAGTAGAAAGATTAGATATGAGTTGATAGTTATAACTAATATGAAAGAGGTAGCAAAAGCTTCTCAAATTCTGTTTTTCTATATTGAGGAGGCTAATAAATTATACTCCTTATGTAGATCTACAGTATAGCATAAAAGGTTATACCATGGAAGAACACATAGTTCAACCTCCACATTAAGCATAGGGCAGCCTAATGCAGGGATTGTGAAGTCTTATTCCAGTGCCAGAAGCTAATTAGTGGAACAGCCAAGACCAGCTCCATCTCCTCTTTTTTTGTTCAATTACCATGCTTTCTCTGCTCACTACTCTGTTAAAGCCAAGCAACAGTTATTGAGCAATAAGTGTAGCGGGTATCTATTGTGAAAAAAATAAAGAACATTAAAGCCTAAAATTGTTTTAACCAGGATAATTTACACAATATCTCTATATGTAGTTATAGGTATTTATTTTTGGCTAAAGGATATGCCTTTTTTATTCAATCAACTAACATTTTACCAACATCATTATATGTGTAAGTGTCAGTAAAATCTAGTTTCAGTTTATTGACAATTTCCTTGACAATTGTCAAGTTTGGATACAAACAAGCACAGTCACATAGTTTAAGGGGAAATAAACGGGCTTTATAAAGCATGTGGATCTGTT
The DNA here is from genome assembly GCF_048772815.1 of Callospermophilus lateralis. Lineage (NCBI taxonomy): Eukaryota > Metazoa > Chordata > Mammalia > Rodentia > Sciuridae > Callospermophilus > Callospermophilus lateralis. Next base: position 86,772,332 of record NC_135311.1, on the reverse strand, counting down.
TTACCTAAGATCCTTTCTTTTGGTGCCATACCTGTTTTCTTCTGTGGCTACAAACAATTCCTTTAACCTCAGTGAGACATTTATAAACCAATGCCCTCAATTATGAATGAGAGTGCAGTTGATAATGTGTGGATGAAGGATTGCACATTTTGTGTTTCCTACGGTAAAGATGTAGGAGTCATATTATTATGTCTGGGGAACAGGGAAATAGAACTGTTCTATTATTACAGATGGGATCCTGTGGTTTTTAAGGAATATTGCACTAAACATAATAATTTTACCAGTTATGGAAATAAATAATGTTATATAAAAGGGAAGTAATCTTAATAGCTATTTAACTCTTCTGTATGAACTTGGTTGTTGAGAGGTTGTATAGAGTTTTGTAGTGTCATTTATGGTGGATTTTTTTTCCTTATAGCTTTCATGATTATTAGGCAAAAATATGTCGTGAGAATAGTAAAGCCATGCCTTTTGCTTTCTGAGCAGGTCTCTGTAAGCGATTTAATATGGTTCACCAAGAGAGGGTATGGTAGCTAGTCCATGTTAAGCCTAAACAAACGGCAGTAGAAATTGAAATGGTTGTTCCTGGCTCAATTCATGCCCCTGGATTAAACTGAAATATTACCCATGTCATGTAGGGATATTGAAGAGAGTTGTAATTCTGTTGGTTTCAACTAGGTACTGCCAGTAGTAACTGCCATTTGAAAAACAGTGAAAATACATTTCCTGAAGAATTATTAGCAAAAGGTGAAACTCCAACAAGGAGTGCAATCCAGAACAGCAATAAAATAAAGAATAAGGAAAATTATTTGCTATCTAAAAGAGTAAAATTATGAAAGGCTGTCATCAGTGAAATTACCCTCCTCATAGAATAACAGAATTGTTTAGATTTCCTTTACTGCTTCTGTTCAGTAAGCTGAGTTTACATTGTTTTTGGAGATATACACATTATATTATTTATTTCCATAACTGGTAAAATTCCAGCATCATAAATAACTTTTCCCATAGCCTGCATGGTTTTATTTAGTACGTACATATTAATGCCTTAAATTACATTTCTACAGTACATTCAATGTGCATACTAATAAAATCACTGCCGCTTCAATGACCTTGAGCCTGAACTTCAGTCCTTCACCTACAGAATTTTAAAAATGCACACATGGGGGAAGAACAGGGAAGATGCATAAGTAATTGTAGATTCAAAGCATATGTTTATCTCTGGGAGTATTTGCTCCTCAAATGTTGTTAATATTTAAATATACATTTTTCTGAAAGCGTCGATACTCTAATAATGAGAACTCTTGCAACCAACCTAAAATTTTACAGGCTGCCAATCTTCCAGTTACACTACTTGACTGAGCTAGTATCTATAATAGTAATTGCCAATTCAACAACCCCTTTCGTCTCCAAAGCACTTTGCAAATATTTCCCAGGAAATCTCACATAATTCTTCTGAGATCTAGTTATTACCCTTCTTAGAGAAGTTGCAACTGACTTGTTCTAGAATTGCAAAGGTGAGGTCAGGGTAGGGATGAGCATTCTGGGATCAGCAAATACTGAAATCAATAATCTCATATTAGCAAAGCCATGTTTGGATTTTGATTTCCCTAATGAATAGAATATAGGGAATCGAAGACACTATAACTATTTAGTTAAGTGTTTTTATACTTTGTATTTGTTATGTAAGGCTACATTTCCTTAATTCATGTAAGTGTGATCACAATAAAAAGCAGTAGCGGGGTTGGGGCTTCAGTTTGGTGGTAGAGTTGCTTATCTAGCATGTGAAGGGATGGGTTGGATGCCCAGCAACATACACACACACAGGCAAAGTAGAACCACTAACAAAAGCTCTAAAGTGTTGATAAGCCTTTGTTATGTAATACTACCTCCAGTGATCCCACAAAGTTCACTGCTACTCAACTCCCCTGAATATAATTTAATAATTTCTCTCAGAATATTAATATAGACTATCTTTCTGGGAAAGGCAATCTAAATTTGTGCTTTATTTTATCAAATAAACTGTTATAATCCCTGAAATTTCACACCCTTTTTCAGTTCTAATATTACTATAGTATTTTTCAAAAGTGAGCAGACGAAAAAGTACTTTCTGGATGGTTGGTTTTATACCATCTGCTGTTTGAAAGAAAAACAAAAACAAGAAAAATGCATTTTCTCAAATTATTTACATTGAGCTAAAACTAATATCACTGAACACTAAAAAAGGCTGCAGATTAAGTTTGTTTATAATTTACATGTAGAAAAGACAGAAATATAAAAAGAAACTAACAGAAAATCTATTTGGATAAGAAAGAGGAAAAAGAAGAAAAAGAGTGAGACATGACTGATTAATATTCTGGGCAATTACTAATGTGCTGTGCTTCCTAGAAAATTCTAAACCATGAGCTCACTGAATATTTTAGACCTAGAAAAATAGTGAAAGAAATTATCTTCTAATAAATATGATCTCTTCATTTGATTCTAAGACCCCAAATTTTCACAGTTTAACATTACTGAAATTGAAATCCATCTTACAATCAAAAGCACTTACTATTTTTGTTAGTTAGGATATTAGTAGATTTCCAGTAGATGTAATCTTTGGGATTCAAGAATGAAAAATTGAAATTCCTAACAATTCTCTTAATCATGTTATCCTATATTTTTCATAATAAATTATTTTAAATAAAATTGAGTGACCATAACAATAAATAGTGAATTATTTTTTGCAATAGAATTATACTGAGGGTTGATTCTGTTTAGAGGTTATCTATTTTAAAATGATATGAAAGTGCATAGTTTCTTGGCAATATGAATCAATATATTATAATAATTCATAAATTTACACCTGGTATCAATATTTTATAGTAGTGCACATTTATGAATCTGAATAAATCTTATTTAAAATGTTGAAAGATAAATAATATTTAAAAGTTATTATTCTTACAATGAAAATTTAAGAATTGCCACATCTGTTAATTTGGACCTTTAATTTTGTGGCAAATATTCCAGCTATAGAAAGATGTTTCTTCTAGCTTATACTGATGTTGACTGCATGAAGATCATATCCAAAGCAATCTCAAGTTTGTTGTTAAGAGATATGTTGCATCTTTTTTATGCTCTGGATTGACATTGAAATCAGTATTATGTTTATTTTTTATGTTTTAGATTAGTTCTTTAATTTCATGTTATAGTATTATAAAACATTCACCTTTTATTTCTAATGTTTTTGAGGTTCACCTATATTGATACATGTAGGTAAAGATCATTGTTTTTTTTTTAAATTCTTTGAGTATATGTTTTTATTCATAATGTACAAAAGTAGGTTATAAAATACCCTAAGCACCTTGCTCAGCTCAGAAGTGGTCTGGAGTTCTTTTTTTTTTTTTAATTTTTATTGTTGGTTGTTCAAAACATGACATAGATCTTGATAAATCATATTTCACACTTTGATTCAAGTGGGTTATGAACTCCCATTTTTACCCCGTATACAGATTGCAGAATCACATCGGTTACACATCCATTGATTTACATATTGCCATACTAGTGTCTGTTGTTTTCTGCTGCCTTTCCTATCCTCTACTATCCCCCCTCCTTCCCTCCCCTCCCCTCTTCTCACTCTACCCCCTCTACTGTAATTCATTTCTCCCCCTTGTATTTTTTTCCCTTTCCCCTCACTTCCTCTTGTGTGTAATTTTGTATACCCCTGAGGGTCTCCTTCCATTTCCATGCAATTTCCCTTCTCTCTCCCTTTCCCTCCCACCTCTCATCCCTGTTTAATGTTAATCTTCTTCTCATGCTCTTCCTCCCTACTCTGTTCTTAGTTACTCTCCTTATATCAAAGAAGACATTTGGCATTTGTTTTTAAGGGCTTGGCTAGCTTCACGTAGCATAATCAGCTCTAATGCCATCCATTTCCCTGAAAATTCTATGATTTTGTCATTTTTTAATGCAGAGTAATATTCCATTGTGTATAAAGGCCACATTTTTTTTTTTTTATCCATTCGTCTATTGAAGGGCATCTAGGTTGGTTCCACAGTCTTGCTATTGTGAATTGTGCTGCTATGAACAACAATGGAGCAGTGTCCCTGTAGTATGCTCTTTTTAGGTCTTTAGGGAATAGACCGAGAAGGGGAATAGCTGGGTCAAATGGTGGTTCCATTCCCAGTTTTCCAAGAAATCTCCATACTGCTTCCCAAATTGGCCGCACCAATTTGCAGTCTCACCAGCAATGTACAAGTGTACCCTTTTCCCCACATCCTCGCCAGCACTTGTTGTTGTTTGACTTCCTAATGGCTGCCAATCTTACTGGAGTGAGATGGTATCTTAGGGTGGTTTTGATTTGCATTTCTCTGACTGCTAGAGATGGTGAGCATTTTTTCATGTACTTGTTGATTGATTGTATGTCCTCCTCTGAGAAGTGTCTGTTCAGGTCCTTGGCCCATTTGTTGATTGGGTTATTAGTTATCTTACTGTCTAATTTTTTGAGTTCTTTGTATACTATGGATATTAGGGCTCTATCTGAAGTGTGAGGAGTAAAGATTTGTTCCCAGGATGTAGGCTCCCTATTTACCTCTCTTATTGTTTCTTTTGCTGAGAAAAAACTTTTTAGTTTGAGTAAGTCACATTTATTGATTCTAGTTATTAACTCTTATGCTATGGGTGTCCTATTGAGGAATTTGGAGCCCGACCCCACAGTATGTAGATCGTAGCCAACTTTTTCTTCTATCAGACGCCATGTCTCTCCATTTGATATCAAGCTCCTTGATCCATTTTGAGTTAACTTTTGTGCATGGCGAGAGAAAGGGATTCAGTTTCATTTTGTTGCATATGGATTTCCAGTTTTCCCAGCACCATTTGTTGAAGATGCTATCCTTCCTCCATTGCATGCTTTTAGCCCCTTTATCAAATATAAGATGGTTGTAGTTTTGTGGATTGGTTTCTGTGTCCTTTATTCTGTACCATTGGTCCACCCGCCTGTTTTGGTACCAGTACCATGCTGTTTTTGTTACTATTGCTCTGTAGTATAGTTTGAAGTCTGGTATCGCTATACCGCCTGATTCACACTTCCTGCTTAGCATTGTTTTTGCTATTCTGGATCTTTTATTTTTCCATATGAATTTCATGATTGCTTTATCTATTTCTATAAGAAATGCCGTTGGGATTTTGATTGGCATTGCATTAAACCTATGGAGAACTTTTGGTAATATCGCCATTTTGATGATGTTAGTTCTGCCAATCCATGAACAGGGTATACTTTTCCCATCTTCTAAGATCTTCTATTTCTGTCTTTAGGGTTCTGTAGTTTTCATTGTATAAGTCTTTCACCTCTTTTGTTAGGTTGATTCCCAAGTATTTTAGTTTTTTTGAGGATATTGTGAATGGAGTGGTTGTCCTCATTTCCATTTCAGAGGATTTGTTGCTGATATACAGGAATGCCTTTGATTTATGCGTGTTGATTTTATATCCTGCCACTTTGCTGAATTCATTTATTAGCTCTAATAGTTTCTTTGTAGACCCTTTTGGGTCTGCTAGGTATAGAAACACGTCATCTGCAAATAGTGATAATTTGAGTTATTCTTTTCCTATTTTTATGCCTTTAATTTCTTTCGTCTGTCTAATTGCTCTGGCCAGTGTTTCAAGAACTATGTTGAACAGAAGTGGTGAGAGAGGGCATCCCTGTCTTGTTCCAGATTTTAGAGGGAATGCCTTCAATTTTTCTCCATTCAGAATGATGGTAGCCTGAGGCTTAGCATAGATTGCTTTTACAATATTGAGGTATGTTCCTGTTATCCCTAGTTTTTCTAGAGTTTTGAACATAAAGGGATGCTGTACTTTGTCGAATGCTTTTTATGCATCTATCAAGATGATCATATGGTTCTTATTTTTAAGCCTACTGATGTGGTGAATAACATTTATTGATTTCCGTATATTGAACCAGCCTTGCATCCCAGGGATGAATCCTATCTGATCATGGTGCACAATTTTTTTGATATGTTTTTGTATCCGATTCGCCAGAATTTTATTGAGGATTTTTGCATCTAGGTTCATTAGAGATATTGGTCTGTGGTTTTCTTTCTTTGAGGTGTCTTTGTCTGGTTTAGGAATCAGGGTGATGTTGGCCTCGTAGAATGAATTTGGAAGTTCTCCCTCTTTTTCTATTTCCTGAAATAGCTTGAAAAGTATTGGTATTACTTCTTTAAAGGTTTTGTAAAACTCTCCTGTATACCCATCCGGTCCTGGGCTTTTCTTAGTTGGTAGTCTTTTGATGGTTTCTTCTATTTCCTCAATTGATATTGGTCTGTTTAGGTTGTCTATATCCTCCTGACTCAATCTGGGCAGATCATATGACTTAAGAAATTTATCGATGCCTTCACTATCTTCTATTTTATTGGAGTATAAGGATTCAAAATAATTTCTGATTATCTTCTGTATTTCTGAAGTGTCTGTTGTGATATTGCCTTTTTCATCCCGTATGCTAGTAATTTGAGTTCTCTCTCTTCTTCTCTTCGTTAGCATGGTTAAGGGTCTGTCGATTTTATTTATTTTTTCAAAGAATCAACTTTTAGTTTTGTCAATTTTTTCAATTGTTTCTTTTGTTTCGATTTCGTTAATTTCAGCTCTGATTTTAATTATTTCTTGCCTTCTACTTCTTTTGCTGTTGTTTTGCTCTTCTTTTTCTAGGATTTTGAGATGAAGTATTATATCATTTATTTGTTGGTTTTTTTCTTTTTTTAAGGAATGAACTCCAAGCAATGAATTTTCCTCTTAGAACTGCTTTCAATGTGTCCCATAGATTCCGATACTTTGTGTCTGTGTTTTCATTATCTCTAAGAATTTTTTAATTTCCTCCTTGATGTCTTCTATGACCCATTGATCATTCAGTAACCTATTGTTCATTCTCCAAGTGATGCATGATTTTTCCTTACTTCTTTCTTCGTTGATTTTCAGTTTCATTCCATTATGATCAGATAACATGCATGGTATTATCTCTACTCCTTTATATTGTCTAAGAGTTGCCTTGTGACATAATATATGATCTATTTTTGAGAAGGATCCATGTGCTGCTGAGAAAAAAGTGTAACTGCTTGATGTTGGGTGGTATAGTCTATATATGTCAATTAAGTCTAGGTTATTAATTGTGTTATTGAGTTCTATAGTTTCCTTATTCAACTTTTGTTTGGAAGATCTGTCCAGTGGTGAGAGAGGTGTGTTGAAGTCTCCCATGATTATTGTATGGTGGTCTATTAGACTCTTGAACTTGAGAAGAGTTTGTTTGATGAACATAGCTGCACCATTGTTTGGGGCATATATATTTATGATTGTTATGTCTTGTTGGTGTATGGTTGGTTCCCTTGAGCAGTATGTAGTGTCCCTCTTTATCCCTTTTGATTAACTTTGGCTTGAAATCTATTTTATGTGATATGAGTATGGACACTCCTGCTTGTTTCCGAAGTCCGTATGAGTTATATGATTTTTCCCAACCTTTCACCTTCAGTCTATGTATGTCTTTTCCTATCAAATGCGTCTCCTGAAGGCAGCATATTGTTGGGTCTTGTTTTGTGATCCATTCTACTAGCCTGTGTCTCTTAATTGGTGAGTTTAAGCCATTAACATTTAAGGTTATTATTGAGATATGGGTTGTTCTTCCAGCCATATTTGTTTATTTATGTTACTAAACATGGTTTGTTTTCCTCTTTGATTATTTTCCCCCCCTTTACTGTACTATTTCCCGCTGTTGGTTTTCATTGATATTTTCCATTTCCTCTTCCTGTAATATTTTGCCGAGGATGTTTTGAAGAGATGGTTTTCTAGCTGCAAATTCTTTTAACTTTTGTTTATCGTGGAAGGTTTTAATTTCATTTTCCATCCTGAAGCTTAATTTCGCTGGATACACAATTCTTGGTTGGAACCCATTTTCTTTCAGTGTTTGAAATTTGTTATTCCAGGATCTTCTTGCCGCAGTCTCTGGCTGGCACAAATCACGAGTCTCCACACAGCTTGTAGATTCAAACAGCAATTTATTATTCCCGAACTCACACCGGCCGTCTACAAACACATTCTGGGGGAATCCACATTCTCTGCCCAAATCCACTACCCCTGGGCTTCTGTCTCCCAAATATACTGTCTGACCCTAAGAACTCAAGAGGAACTCAGCAGCAGGATACGCCCTATTCTAAAGTGGGAACACCCTAATCTCCTATTATGCTAAACCGCCCTATTCTAAAGGGGGAACACCCTAATCTCCTATTATGCTAAACCAAGAACACCCTAAACACGGATCCGCCCTGGTCCTTGAGCAAGGTCACCTTACATGCAATGTCCTGCAAAATGTCCTATTTCCATGAGTCCTTCCACTAAAGAAACATGGGGGTACGCTGGCAAGGAAATTGTCATACCTACTTGGCTGATGGCTCCCAGCATCTTCTAGCTTTCAGAGTCTGTGTTGAAAGATCAGCTGTTATCCTGATTGGTTTACCCCTAAATGTAATCTGCTTCCTTTCTCTTGTAGCTTTTAAAATTCTCTCCTTATTCTGTATATTGGGCATCTTCATTATAATGTGTCTAGGTGTGGATCTCTTATGATTTTGCACATTCAGCGTCCTGTAGGCTTCTAGGATTTGGGATTCTGTCTCATTCTTCAAGTCTAGGAATTTTTCTTGTATTATTTCATTGAATAGATTGCTCATTCCTTTGGTTTGGATTTCTATACCTTCCTGTATCCCTATGACTCTTAAGTTTGGTCTCTTTATGTTATCCCATATTTCTTGAATGTTCTGCTCATGGTTTCTTAATAGTCTTGCTGAGCTGTCTATGTTCTTTTCAAGTTGAAATACTTTGTCTTCATTGTCTGATGTTCTATCTTCTAAGTGTTCTACTCTGCTGGTAGTATTCTCAATTGAGTTTTTAAGTTGGTTTATTGCTTCCTGCATTTCTAGGATTTCTGTTTGTTTGTTTTTTATAACCTCTATCTCCCTGTATAGTTGATCTTTTGTTCTTGGATTTGTTTATGTATTTCATTGTCGAAGTGATCTTTCATTGTCTGATTTTGCTGTCTAATGTCTTCCTTGAGACTCCAGATCATCTGAAGCATGTATATCCTGAATTCTTTATCTGACATTCCATCTGCTGCAGCTATTACCTCTTCTAAAGTTGAGTTGACCTGCATTGCTTGTGGTCCTTTCTTTCCTTGTCTTTTCATACTGCTTGTGTTTCTTTCTGCTTGGTGAAACTGTTGTGTTATTGAATTTTCCCCCTATATATTTATATTGCTCTTGTATAGTTGAAAATTCTTCCTTGCAGGGGCGGGTGGTGGCTGTGCTCCTCCTCCAATTGGGGTGATCTGTCTACCACGCTGACAGGCCGCTGGGCCTGTTCTGCTGGTCGGTCGCAGGTCTGCCTACTTTGCGGGCACGGGTGGCGGCTCTGCTCTGCTCCTACTCCAATTGGGGTGATGTGACTACCAAGCTGGCGGGCCGCTGGGCCTGTTCCGGGTGCAGGAGGCGGCTCTGCTCTGCCCCTATTCCATTTGGGGTGACCAAGAACATTGGTTTTTGAACTATTACATCCTATGAACATCCCATAATTTATCAAATCTCTACAGATTTTTCTAATGTTTATTAACAATTCTGCTGGAAGCACATATATTATCAGTTAAAATAACATTAACAACTCTAATAACAAACTTGCAAACATGTATTTGTTAAAAAATGATAGAACTTTATTTTTAGCTTAATAAAGAACAAAATGCATGTTCTTGATTGGTAGAATGGAGATACCAGGTCCTTCCATCTTATTGTTCCACCATTGACATTGTGTGGCATTTAAAATCTCTGTGCTTGTTGGCTTCAAGTTAGTGAAAGAGGCCAAAACATAGTGGTTATGTGTAGGTATGTTTTTTATGGGGCAGGCCTAGATGTCCTGCATATTATTTCTATTTGCCCATCATTTCTTAGAATTCAATTGTAGGGCGTCATAAAATGGTAAGAAGTTGAGGAAATTTTATCTGTGCCCGGGAAAAGGCAGAAAGGTGAGGTGTCAGTTAGTGGGTGCCACAGTATCCTTATATATATCTTCTTATGCTCATGTATGAGAATCTATCTAGGACATATACCAACAGATGAAACTTTTGGGTCTCAGTGAAATAATCTTCATCTTGATTAGACATTAGTTACTACATAAGTATATTGCCATTCACACATCCTTGCTAACTCTTGAAATTAGCAGACATTTCATAATATTTAAAATTTTTCCAATATGATGGCTGTGAAATAATATCTCACTACAATCTTAATTTACATTCCATTGATTATAATGCTAAGGGACTTTTCATAATTATTGGTCACTCAAATGACTTTTTTAAAATAAACACTCCTATCTTGTCTTTTGTTCACTTTTCCATGGTTTATTATTATTATTATTGAGTAGTATGAATATTTATAAGTGGTACGAGTTCTTTATATATTCTGGGTATTGATCTGTTACTTTGCATTAGAGATATATTCTCCTAGTTGTTGTTTGTATAATATATCAATTTTGTTTATGATGTCTCAAAACAGAAGTAAATTTTAAAGTTTTTAAATGTGTAGTATTTTTCTTTGTCTTGCTCTTCTTCCTCTGCAATTGCTTGTGGAAATTTCTCCAAAACAGCTGGTATACCACTAGGTCATTCTCTTTGATAGCTACACAATATCTTCTAGTGAGTATAATATATTTTATTAAATTATTGACCTAGTGAGTGGAAATCATTTTATTTAAAAATGTTTAACCTCTGAAAGTGATGCTGAATTAAGCATTCACTTAAGATGCTTCCTACTCCACAAATGAAGTCATATTTTTGGGTTCTAAAATTGAAAATTTTAATAGATATTTATAGATTGCTCTACAGAAAAGCTGTCACAGCTCCAATTTCTACCAAGTACGTATAACAGTACTCTTTCTCCTCTTGTTCCCATTATGCCCAGCATTAGGTGCCATTGCTCTTCTGAACCTTGGCCGACTAAATGAATGTGAAATGTTACTGTGCTGGGCATTTCCCTAAGTATCCTGTCATATATTTTCCAGTATTTGTAATTATATATTCATATTCATTATCCAAATGTCTTTTGAATTATTGTCAATTTGAACATGTATATTTTTAGCTTTTGTTCCCTATCATCTGCATTGCAGTGTTTTCTAAATATAACATAATTCTTTTGATTTTATTTATGGTATATTTTTCTAAAAGTATTTAAATTTTTAATAAAAATAGTGTTAACCTTTTTTCTTTATTAATAAAATCAATATTAGATGTATTATTTCACAGCCTCCAGAATGATTATGATTCAAAAAAAAAAAAAAAAGAAAAGAAAAAGTGTTGACATGAATGTGGAGACCTCAGAGTTCTTTGACATTGCTGTTAAGAATGTACAAATGTCCAGCTATATGTAAAACAGTGTGATGGTCTCTCAAAAATTTAAGCATAGAATCACCGTAATACCCAGGATTCCACTCCAAGATGTATACTTACAGGATTGAGAACAGGGGCTCAACCAGATAGAGCTATGCTACTGTGGATTGCAGCATTGTTTACAAAGCTTAAAGGATAACAAAAGTGTCTACTGACAGAGGAATATAAGAATAAAGTGTAGAATATACTTAGAATAGAATATTAATCGACCATAAAAAGAAACATAGTTATATACATGCTTCAACATGGGCAAATTGTGAAAACACTATGCCAAGTGAAATAAGCTAGATAGGGAGGAAATTATGTGATTCCAGTAATATGAAATAGCGAACTTATGCAAACTCATAGAGACATAAAGTAGATTAGAGATTATCTCAGATGAGGAAAGAGAATAGGAAGCTATTGGTAAATGGCTAAAAAGTTTCTGTTTGTTGTGGTAAAAATGTTTTGGAATTTGTGATGACAGTTGTTCAATCCTGTGAATGTAAAATCAATGCCACTTGATTGTATGCTTTAAAATGGCAAGTTTTGTTTTTTATATATATATATATATATATATATATATATATATATATAAAATTTCAAGGAAATTTGTATGTGGTTTCCATGAATTTCCCTTGTTTCTTTTCATGAACAAACAAATAAATAAATACACACATATATATATGTATGTATATATATTCCGACTGTAATATGAATTTTTAACAATGTACTTAATAAAGAATCCCATCTGTACTCCTTTCTCATTATGAATATAAGTGCTGGCCCCATTTATTAAACAATCTTTTATTTCCCACTGAATAGAACTGTAGTCTGAAATATATTAAAATCTCTTATATCTGGTGTTGCATTTTTATCTATTCTGTAACACTTATCTATTTATATATTTCAATTCTAATTATCATAATAATTTTCTTATAGTAGCTTTAAAGAATCTGCTGATAACTAGAAGGGAAGTTTCCTTTCATCATTCTTCTTTTTCATATCCTTTTTGGCCATTCTTAACCATCAAATGCATCTATGTAAAATTTAAAACATTTTATCTAATTCCTTCCAAAGTTTTTTGGACTTCAGCTTTAAATTGACATATGTTAAAAGATGAATGGTATTAGATTGATAGTCTTATATTAAAGTTTATTAATTAATAATGTGTATTTTTCCATTGTTCAAAACTTAAATGCTCTCCAATAAAATTTTATGCCTGTTTAGAATATCTCTTTTATTAAAATAGAATTTTCTCTAATTTTATTTCTCAGTACTTGTTGCTAGAGAAGAAAAGCTATTGACTTTTATAAATGTATCTTAGATATATTCATGGTATTAAATCCTCCTATTAATTTGTTTAAATGGTTAATTCGAAAGTAGATGATGTCATAAATATAAAGGAAATTTTTAATTTTCTATTTTGTAAAATAAGTCACTGTTATCATTGCCTCCTTCTTGCCCCACTTCTTTTCCTGCCCCCCCCCTTTTTATCTCTTTGTTTTCTTTTCAGGTGGGGGGTCGTCTTATATTCCCTAGAACTTTCAAAACAATGTGAAACCATAAGTCATCCTCAAACACTCCTTCCTGATTTGAAATAAAACAATCTTAGTCTTTTATTATTTAGGAAAAGTTTACTATTGACTATTTTCTATTTCTATTTTATTAAACATTTTTATTAGAAGTAACCTGTATATTTATCAAGTACCTATCATCTATTGATATGTTTGTTGTAGATTGACCCCCAATTTTTCATTTCTCATTGCATCCACATCCATGACACAGCCTCACCAATGGATGGAGTATTTTTTCTTACATCTTTAGCTTGATCTTTACCTTGTGACTTGCTTTCTTCAGTGATATATGAGTGGAAATGACAGTGAGCCACATGTAGGCCATAAGAAGCCTTTAGGGCTTGCATTGCCCATTTCTGCATCTTCAATCACTATTAAAAGAGCATCATTAGCTAAGCCAGGGAGTAAATGCATGTGGAACAGAGCCACTCCTGACACCATAGCTTGGAGCAAAGCTGCCCAGCTCAGCCCAGCCAAGATCAGCAACCGTACTCCAGCTGGCCTGCTTGTCCATGAGAATAAATGATGGTTATTTTAGGGCAATGAGTTTACTTTTTAAATGCAGATTTACAGTCACAATATTTATGTGATATAGAATTTGATACTTAGACTATAATGCTAATAAAGAAACAAAACCTAAATTATTTGGTTGTAGCCAGTGTTCGGTAGGAAATTTTACAGGATACTAGAAAAATGACAACCTGTGTAAAATGATGGTGAAGCAACTAGGTAAATCTGCCATCTCCTGTTACTTAGAAGATAAAGTACTGATGGATTTGTTGACCTGGGAAAAATGGTTTTCAAACAGAATATTCAGAGTGTAGGTTTTTTGCTTTTAGCTGTATTTGAAAAGTTGCCTACATGAAACAGATACAAGAACTGACTAGTTTATGAAGAAAATTTAGAGGAAATACAGACAGCCCATAACATTCTGGGTGGAGAATTAAAAACTGTTTCTTTATCTTTCACCTCTGGAGACAGTAAAAGATTCTCAAATTAGGATTGAGCCTAAAGGGAGAGACTAAATCAAAGGCGTGAGCACTGGGTACAACATGGGTACTTGGAGCAAAACAAGGAAATATGCTCAAAAATTGTATTAAGATAATAGTAATAATTAAGTTGACAAGTAATATATCTTCTCATCTAAACAAAATGGTTTCTATGACGTATTAGCCATTAGTTTCATGAAATAGCAGGTTCAAAGTATTTATAATTAAATCTAAGAGAGAAGCATGTCTAAAAGAAAATTGCATAAGTGTGGCTTTTGACCAATGAGGTCAACTGGAGTCAAACATATAAAAGATCTACAAAAGAGTCACAAGAAAGGACAAGATTGGAACAAAACAAATTAAGGCTGTTAGAAATGTGAAAGGACCTTGAAATCTCTACATGGAAACTGAGAACTGCTCAGCTATCAAAAAAAAAAAAAAAAAGTATTTCCCAAAGCCTTCATTGGAATTAGGCAGTGAGGAAGATGGACAGATAAACACCTCATGGAAGATAAAAGCGTAGTCTGTGGATAATACAGGACTTGGGATGTACTCTTAGAGGTCAGAAATAGGACCTCAACAATGTGTATCTCCTATTTCAGAATAATGTGAGCTGGCAACACCCTATTCTACTCTCCTAGGGTTTTCAGAGTTGGAGCAATAACTGTGCTTCTGTATACTCGATTTATTGTTCAAGGAATGAAGGAAAAGGAAAAGCTGTTTCTTAGTATAACTAAAGACCAAGATCTTCTGGTCCAGCTGCATTTGGTCATGAGGTAGATAGATGATCAGATCCTTGAGACTGATGTCATGATTGGATTAAACTTTTCGGAGTGCTGAGATAAGAGTACTTATGGCAGTTTGAATTATTGTCCGTGATTCTTCACCCCTTTCATACCTTGCCATGCCCTCTACATGGGTAGGAAGTATTTCTTTTATTCTGACTTTGCACTCAGCCATGTGATGTTTCCACTTGGCCTTTTCTGTCTCTGCTTTCACCAGGAGAAGGACATCCTCCAAGTTGCTGCTGCCACTTCTACCTGCACCCCAAAATGAATACATGTGAGCAGAGTCACTCCCAACCTTCACAAAGGAAGCTCAGATAATCCCATCCAAGATCACCAGAGCTATCTCAGCCAACTACAGACACATGAGAATAAATAGCTGTTTTAAGATAGGACACTATAAAATTTTACTCTAAAGGTTACCTTTTAAGTATTTTTGGCTTTGTGAGCCATATGATCTGGATGTAATGTTCAACTCTGCACCTATAACACACAGCCTCAGATAATGGATGAACAAATGAGCGTGGCTATGTTCTAATAGAACTATTTACGGAAATTTTAACTTGAATTTCTTATAATTTTTCACATATGTAAGATATAATTTTGATATTTTCAACTCTTAAAAATATAAAAATCAGCCAGTGGGACACACCTGTAATCCCAGCAGCTCAGGAGGCTGAGACAGGAGAATCATAAGTTCAAAGCCAGCCTCAGCAACTTAGTGAGGCTCTAAGCAACTCAGCAAGACCCTATCTCTAAATAAAAATTTTAAAAAAGGGCTGGGGATGTGGCTCAGTGGTTAAGCACCCCTAGGTTCAATAACCAGTACCCCCCCAAAGTATATATATATACTTTTTAAAAATATATAATCATTCTTAGTTCACAGGCTGTTACAAACCACAAACCACACAATGTGTGTCTGTTTGTCCATATGTGTATATGCATGTATTGTCATAGGCTGGATTTGACCATGGACCTCAAACAATTTTAGGATGCCTGTTTTAAAGTACTGAGTTTTGCGTTTTTGTCCAGATTTTTCCTCACTGCCCCAAGATGGAGTTTCTATAGTCTATTACAGTAATATTCCTAAAAATCCCTTTTTAGATATTTCCATTTTGCACAAAAAATCTTACATAAGAGGTCTCACTTGCTATGGTAGGTGTTCAAACTTCATCTTCCCTTTCTATTCTCTCTTTCAGTCTGCCAGACCATAGGGCATTTCATTCCCATTAATAAACCTATTAATTCTTTTCTATGTAAAGTTTTATTTTCTCATTAGTTTTTCTTCCATCTTTATTTTATCCATCATCATAAGCCAAAAACAAATATTTTCTTCAATTCTACTGTCTTAGAAGGTCAACAGCATGGGTCAGTATACTTATCACTTATCCAGGCAGACATAATTTTTTTTTTTTTAAAGAGAGAGGGGGGGGAAGAGAGAGAGAATTTTTTTTTAATATTTATTTTTTAGTTTTTTCGGCGGACACAACATCTTTGTTTGTATGTGGTGCTGAGGATCGAACCTGGGCCGCACACATGCCAGGCGAGTGCGCTAACGCTTGAGCCACATCCCCAGCCCCCAGACATAATTTTTAAGAAAAAAAATCACTTGATACTATAAGAAAATTCTTCAAAGTGTAATAAAACATATATATATATGTGTGTTATATATATATAATATTTATATATATATATATATATATATATATATATATTTATATATATATATATATATAAAATATTTTTAGTTGTATTTGGACACAATACCTTTATTTTATTTATTTTATGTGGTACTGAGGATCGAACCCAAGGTCTTCTATGTGCTAGGCACGTGCTCTACTGCTGAGCCACAATCCCAGCCCCAATAAAATATGTTTTTAAAAAGTTAAATCACACTGATAAGAATAAAATAGAGTCTGAGTTGCATTCCTCCTACTTTGGGGACAACAAGAAATGAGGACTCACTGATATATCATAGTTAAATGCAACCACAAACCAAGCAAATTTTAAGGTGTGTTTCGTCATTGCAAGTATTTTCAACTTCATTTCAGCTGCTAATGACATTTAAGCCTGTGACAACTACAGCTGAGCACTATTAGCTTATACCCATCTGCACTTATTCAGATAAGCACACTCACCGCACTCCCTTTAGAGGAATTAGGAAGTCCATTAACCGTACCTTGTCACTGACCAGGATGGGGTTGGTTGTCGTTTGTCGGGGACAGTTTACAACACATCCCTTGGCACCCAGAGCTATTTGAAGTGCTTGTGGTATTTCAGTTGGTGGAATATATTTTCTAGTCTAAAGATCTAATAAAATGAAGGAGGAGGAAGAGTTTTTCCCTTTTCTCTTGATTTCCCTCATAACAAAGATGTGGATCAAGGCATCAGTCCCATAATGGTCAAGTTTGGTTAATTTTGACCAAACCTTCAAAGGGAAAAAGAAGATAGGAGAAGGAGAAATGAGGAGAGGGGTGAGAGGAAGAAAGCCCTGAGAGAGGACAAGGTAAGTGAGGAGAGAGAAGAGGAAAGGAAGGAGAATAGAAGAGAGAGGCAGGAGCAAGAGGAGAGAATCAAATTCACATTGGAGCATAATGGTTAATGCTTTTGAAATCTCCAGGGTAAGAGGAAAGAGGGAACTAACTGTCTCAGTTCCTGCTTAGTAGAAAAGACTTAATTTAAAAATTTTAAAACTGCTGAAAGTGCTATTTTATTGGCATAGACTTTGTTTCAGTGTTAATAGTACTTTTGAATTTTAAACGCAGCCATTTTATCCCTAGTTCAGAAATTCTGGAAAGGGAATATAGTTTTGAGAGGTCAAACTGGAATGGGCTCTAAAATTTTGAGGATAGGGGTAGCGTAAAGACCACATCTTACCTGCTAACTCTTATCTTGATCCACTTAGAGCACACTGCAGAGGAAAAGCTCTATGTCACATCTGCGTGTGATGGAATGAGAAATGCCATCCAGATCACTGTTCAAGGAAAGAGTTTGGACCTTAGCGGCTATTGTCCCAGACTCCAGTCTTTTGTTCCTTCAGTGTCTGCCTCAGCTGCACAGAATCAGAATCACAAAAAAAGTCACAACTTCTCAAGGCAGCCCATGTTCAGTGATTAATCATGGTGAGGATACAAAGGTCCAATCATTTTTAGCCTATTGCAGGTCAATTCTGATGGGCATGTGCTCAAAAGTTTGCTGAGGAATTGTGTGAGGCTCTATCATGCCTACATCCATATTCCATTTGTCTTTCTGCAGGAGATTCTGTTTTCTCACCCTACCTACCACAGTGTTGATCCCTTGTCATTATCCTGTACCCATACTCTGCCTATCTCGGTGTCTGCTTCCAGAAAACCTCAGCCTGCCCACATTTGATTCAGGCAAATGAATGTTGTCATCTCTTTGTAGTTTGCACTAGGGGAAAGGATAAACATACTTTTTGCCAGGCCCATAACATTCCACTATTAAGGAATAAAAGCTCTTCCTTCAAGTCTTGAACTGTAATGGCAGAATAATTATTCATTTTCTGGGTCTATAAGTTAGCAGCAAAAGAATATTGGAATCTTCTGGGAAAAAAAAAAAAACACCATAAAGATTCAATCATTTAACGTCTAAGAATTGCTTGACACTAGCTCCACATAGAATCTAGCAGTACAGACAAATAATTAAAACGTAATTTAATAGATACTACCTGGACTACCTTAATTGGTCTGTGAAAGTGCAGAAAACAAAGAGAACAACTTTGCTGAGCTACATTTGGGAAAGAGAAATAGCAAGTTTTTTTCTTCTATAGAAAGAACATGGAAGAACTCTCTTGGTGTGGAGGGCACCGAGGCACCAAGTGAGGGGAACACGCCAGGTTTGGTGAGTAGCAGGTAATGTGGAGTGATTAAGGTCAGGGAAGTTTGGAAAGGGATCAGGAGGGAGGGAGAATGTAAAACTCAAATGACGGGTTACTGCCCGTTGGAGAAGGCATTTTCGCCTTGCTCAGAAGTTGGACTTCATCCAGTAGCCAATGGGCTCTTTTCAAAGAGGAAACTGTGATACTCTTATGTGTGTGTTGATGTTTCAGAGAGACGTTAGGTTTTCTTGCCTTGCTCTGGATCCGGATTATGTTGTCCTTTGGATTAGTTTGCACATCTGTGAGCCCTGAGTAGTCTAAAGAGGAATGTTTCAGGTGTTCATTTCAGAGGAAAGGAAGGCCTCAGCACAATTGAGGAAGGAATTCCTATTTCTCTCTGGTCCTTTCTTGATCTTGGAGCTGAATTTTAATGAGGCTTAATACGCTGTGAGCTCCTGAAGAGTTCTGGGATGTTGGGGAGAGCAGGGAGAAGACCTCTGATGCTAGCGAAGGAGTAGGAGAGGAAACGGAAAACTGGAAGAAGAGTCAAATATAACCTGGGAGTCAGATTTCTGAATCAATTTCCTTTTGGCTATCTCTGAGCTTTAGGGAAATCATGTGTAACAGTGTGTATCTGGGATGAACTAGAGGTGTTTCCCATTGTGCCAGCAAGCGAAATTAGGAAACACCTGTTGGAAGTCCTCCAGCTGCTCTGGGCAGGCTGTCTCTTTAACTGTGATAGGATGCTTGGGGACACAAACAGATGTCCAGTCACATTTCCTGATTTGTCTGGGTCTCAGGAGCATCATAAGAAAGCCTATAAACCCATCCACAATTAAGGTTCATTACAGATACAGCTGATAGACCCAGTGAGGGGGTGGGACATTAGGGCAGTGGGAGGGAGAAGGGATGGCTCATGGATGGGGGCAGGGAGGAGTAGACTCTTAGGAAGTGTAAATGCAGGAGACCTCCACAGGATCTTTGGCAGAGATAACCCATATATGTAAGCTGAAGGGTGGATTCAGCAGCAGGGCCAGATGAAGCAAAGGAGCTGGTACAGCAAGAAGCTATACTTGAAACTCTGGTCACAACCCAGTCTTCTGGAGGCACCTGTCCCCCCTGTGAAGGCGCATACTAAGTGGTAAAACTGACAGTATTGTAGCTCAAGAAATTTGGAACAAACCTCATCAAAAATAGCTGAACTAATGAAACAGACCCCTATTTCTCTCCCTGCACAAAAATCAATTCAAAGTGCATCAAAGAGCTAGAAAATAGACTAGAATCACTGCAACTGCTAGAAGAAAATATAGGGTCAACACCTGAATATATTGGCACAGAACAAGTGTCTTCCTTAACAAGACACTTGGAGCTCAAAAAATAAAATTGAGAATCAATAAGTGGGATGGCATAAAATTATAGAGCTTAAGCTTGTATACAGCAAAGAAAACAAAAGCATGAAAAGAAAGCCTACAGAATGGGAGAAAATCTTTGCCAACTACTTTTCTGGCAGGGGATTAATATCCAGAATACATAAAGAACTCAAAAAACTTAATGTTAAAAAAAAATGGGCAAAAATTCTAAACAGACATTTCTCTCTCTCTCTCTTTTCTTTCTTTCTTTCTTTCTTTCTTTCTTTCTTTCTTCCTTTCTTTCTTTCTTTCTTTCTTTCTTTTCTTTCTCTTAGTACTGGGGGCTAAACACAGGGGTGGTTAACCACTGAAACACATCCCTGGCCCTTTTTATTTTGAAATGGAGATCTCACTAAGTTGCTTAGAGCCTCACCAAGTTGCTGAAGCTGCCTTTGAACTTGTGATTCTCCTACGTCAGCCTCCTGAGCCACTGGACTTACAGGCATGCACCATCATGCTCAGCTTAAACAGACATTTCTCAAAAGAAGAAATATAAATGGCCAACAAATATGTGAAAAAAATGATCAACATTCTTAACATTCAGGGAAATAACAATCACAACTACACTGAGATTTCATCTCAGTCAGTTAAAATGGCAACCATCAAGAATACCAATAGCGATTGCTGACCAGGATATGGGAAAAAGTGTACAGTGACACCTTGTTTGTGTGACAGCAAATTGGTAGAACCACTTTGGAAAACAGTATGAGACTTCCCAAAAGACTAGAAATGGAATCACTATATGAACCAGACATTCTACTCCTTGGTATTTATCTAAAATCAGCATACTATAGAGACCTATGCAAACCAATGTTTAAATCAGTGCAACTCACAGTAGCCAAGTAATGCAGCCTAGGTGTCCATCAACAGACCAGAATGCATAAAGAAAAAGTGGTATAAATACACAATGTAAGTTTTAATGAGCCATAAAGAAGAATGAAATTGTGTAATTTATAGGTGAGTGGATGCAATTGGAAAATGTCATGTTAATTATCATGTTAAGAAGACACAAAAAGTCAAACGTCTAATGTTTCATTTCACGTGTGAAAGAGAGAGAGAGAGAGAGAGAGAGAGAGAGAGAGAGAGAGGAGTTTTTTATAAAGAGCGATCTCAGAAGGAGTAGGAGAACAACAGAGTAGTAAAAGGGGTTGGAGGGGGAGGAAGGTGGCAAAAACATGGGGAAATACTGGTGTGCAAAATATACCAAATTATGCTATGTCCATGCATGAACATACTATAATGAGTCATATATATATATAATTATAATATACTAGTACTACTACTACTACTACTAATAATAATAATAATAGAAGGGAGATGAGTAGAGGAGGGAGGAGGAAGGAAGGAAAATGAAAGGTAATGGGGAACAAGATTGATCAAACTATGTTATGTGCACATATGAGTATGGATAATAAATCTCACTGTGATATATAATTATAAGGCACCAATGAAAAGAAGAGCTGAACTAATGAAAAGGAAGAGATCATCCCCAGCTAGGGAGATAAGTATGGTCCTGAGACTTGGAGGCAGGGGATGATAGTACTTCACTGGTGTCATTGGAGAGCTGATTAGATTCTAATCTATGTTTGAGGTGTTAAAGTGAAGACTGAGAGAAATATAAATGGTCACATAATGAGATTGTTCTGGCATTAAATATGAGAGGTGAGTGAGGAAGATGACCTAACCACACTTCTGCGGCAGCTACTTAGATAGGCAATGGTGTGAGAATCTAGTGAGGGATGCAGGAAACCAGAATGAAGAAAAATTGTAAAGAGTATGATTTGGGGTCAATTTTCATATGTTGTCTTATACAGCATTTGAATGAGGAAAACACCAGGCAGTTGGGTAACATGGATCTGGAACTCTAAGTGGCAAATGAAGAGCTAATAAGAGAGGGGTAACGGAAACCTGCAGAATGTATTTAAAGAATGATAAGAAGTAATGGAATGAAGAGGATGCCGAGAATTCAGGGCAAAAAAAAAAAAATGTGGGCAATTAAGGGGGATGTTAAGAAATATGTTTCTTGTAGACTTTTTGGGGGATTATCTCCAAGAGTTATTCCCATTAGAGAGATGATATAAATCATGGGGTTGTGATCACCAATGACTGAGATCATATGATCAGTAAGACCAAATAAGATGTGGCTTTTCAAACTATTGACCTGTGGTCATATACATGAACTGGGAAAAATTCTCACTACTACTTCTCAGAAGTATCGTATGTATCATTCTTACCCTGTAGCCCTATGTCCTAATATGTCGTATTGCAGAGGAAGGAGACTAAGGGTCTGCTGTCAGCGACATGACTAAAGAGAAAGTACAACGTAAAGAAGTAAATGCAATTATTAACAAAGGGAAATAGTAAAATCAGTGCAACACAGTTGTCTACTCTTCTCTTTCCTCTTGTCCATTCTCCATTTGGTGAATCACAATTATGCTCAAGGTAGCTGCTTCTGAATCTAAAGGGAGCAGGTGTACACTGTATTGGGATGAGTTGTGTGACAAAACATTCCCTAGGAGATTTTAACACATATCCCCATGGTTGAGAAACTCCTGCTTAGATCTGCAAATCAACCATTTTGTTCCTAAAGTTCCAGGTTTAAGAAACATTATAGCAATTGATGAAACCAAGTAGCCATCAGACAGTCGCCTAGGCAGGAAGCATCATTTAATGACAATACACTTCCCAACCACCCAGCACTATTTAGGCAAAGCTGTACAGTTGTGGGGCATACTGCTCTTCCAGGCTGTTCCTATGACTCAAATGTATGCTAGTTAAGAAAAGAATCAGCTGCATTTCTCTTTTGTTCCTGCTTCCGGATCCTGCCTTGGAGGTGGTATACTTGAGAGGAATCAAGGAAAGCCTCTCCCCATGTCTGTGCTCTCTCCACCAACCTCCATTGTGATTCAGAAACTCAAATTACTCTAGAAAAAGGCCACAACTGGTGGTAGCTCTGAAAAATCACTCATGCCATATTTTTCTTTCTTTCTTTTTTTTTTTTTCATGCACATACTAAGGAAAAAAACCAGGAGTTATTGAAGAAGAAATGCGAATATTTATTGTTCCTAATATTGAAAATGAAGGTAAAATAAGCAATTTTGGCTCTTGTAGCCTCTGTGGCATTTGCTTTTCTTGGAAATGGTGTTTAACTGAGATCTGGTTTTCAAACTGCACAAATGCAGAATTTATTAATATTTTCTTGTTTTTTATTAGGCCTTTGTTTTCAAACACAAATGAGACATCTGAATTTATTAATAACTAAAAATGTAAATTTATGATTAGCATAAACTAAGCAAAGTGAAACCATTACAAAAGAGGCTACTTAAAGATGCAGGAGAGCTGCCTGATAAAAATCCATCAAAATAAGTCTAGAAGTGTTTCTTCTAGTTGAGAAAAAATAATGTAATTGGTAATTACAAAGCCAGAATGGAAAAGAATAGATGCACTTTAAATAGTTGATTAAGGTTCAATGAGTTTCGCTACAGTGTTTTGAGAAAAGAGGCTATTTAGTAGGTAAAGAAGAAGACCTTCTGAGATAAACAAATAGAATTAGGTAAAGACGTTTTCTCATTTATATCCAGGGGGGGAAAATCTCATCCTATCAGCTGCACACATTACAAATTAGTTTCATTAAAAAACTGAACTATTTTCAGTATTTGCAAAGATTCCTCGTTTCAGATAAGGGCTGTCTTTCTCAAAGATCACATTTTCAAACATTCATTGATTGAAGGCACAATGAAATTAATTTTTGGCAATTCTCTGATATATATTTATGTTATTTAACAGAACATTCGATACAATTTATTTTCTGATTTTAAAATTTATTCATTTATTCTACAGATATTTCTGAGCACTCACAGTATTCTAGGCACTATAGTCAGAATTCTTAGCACAAAAGTACACAATTTAATTTTGCTCTACGCAGAGTTGAGAGTGAAGACATTTTTTCCTCACATAATCACACAAGGACATAACTTCCTTTTATCCCTTCTCTTGTTGAAATTTTTTTGGCATAAACATATTTTCACTTTTGACAAAAGAAAATAAGTTTAATTCTCACCACTGACAACAATTCTAGAGGCAGCTTTTAAGGTTCTTAAGTTTGATTGTCACTTGCTTTGCCTTGCAGGGTGCTCAGCACTGACATGGAACACACTGTTCTGCATTCTTCTCACTGCCCTTACACGACTTGTACTGCTCTGTTTTCTAGGACCTTGCTAAGAACTCTTACCTGGCTCAGGACAAGCAAACAAACGTATTGGCAAGCACAGCTTCAGGGCTATTTACATACGTTGATTTCTCTAGTCTGTTAGAAATTAACAGCTATGGCTGAGATTGACAGCTATGGCCTTCTTGAGTGATTGGAGGCTACCAAACCCTATTTCAGATTTGTTCAACTGAGAGAAAACGAAATTGAGCTAGTCACATAAGGATAAGACAACCAAGATGATGGACCACAAGACAATTTAAGAGGCTAGATATGCAACTTGGAGGGCATCATGACCAATGAGTGGGGGGCACCTGAAGTCAGGGTGACTGGGGAAGACATCAAGTCCCTTCTTGTGATCAGATTCTGCAGATCAGACAAAGTGTCCACAGTTTCTAAATATATTTTCAACTGAGTGAGGCATGGAGAATTATGTGAGTGTACACTTCCTGAGGTCTTTGCATTGAACTCCTGACTTCAACCTCCTCATCCACTCTCCTCTCCTACTCTTTCCCTCCCTCCCTCCTTTCCTTCCTTCTTTTTTCTCATTTACTGACAAAACAATACTATTCCTATTTTATGAAGATGAAAAGCTTCTGTTTTAAGTTCTCTCTAGGGCTTATACCAATACAAATATATTTGTCCTCTAGAAGTAAAAAAAAAAAAAAAAAAAAAATTTCATGGCTAAAAGCATGAGTTTCTTAGTCAGATGAACCTAGGTTCAAGTCTCTACTCTGTAATTTGGTATTTGTGTGACTTTCAGCAATTCACTCATTCTCTCTAAATCTTTGTTCCTTCTTCTGTAAAACACAGATGGTGTTAGTATTTACCTTTTAGGTTTGCTGGAAGAATTAAATGATAAAAAGCAGAACTGACTTGGTGGTAAGACTTCAAAAAATGTTTTTTAAAAGACCTTTGAATGAAGAGCTATCATAGAGGGTACATGAGTGCTTGAAAAAAGGAATTTAGAAGTAGATTTCAGGCCTGTAGGTAAGGGGTTCTTCTGCCATTCACTGTTTTTAGACATTAGGGTACAAAACTTATTCACTGTTGTCTTTCTTATTGAATATTTTTTCCAAACAATACTAGACATTCATTAAGTGTTTGCTTAAGGAATGTGTGAATGAATAAATGAATGATCTAGAATGGTAAATAAATTTTATCTTTTATACCAAGTCTGATTCATTGGTAGGGCTTACAACGAATTATTAGGATATCTAAGTGCCTAGCTGTACCAATCAATCTGACATCTCTGTTTAGCTAGGGCTGAGGCACAGAGAGGCAGTATAAATAATATAGATAGATGCATTGACCCCAGCCTCAGCTCATACTCTAGGGCAGGGAAGAGATAAATTTGGAACTAAGGAGATGATTATTTCCTCCTATGTCTACTCACTTTTAGCTAAAAGACAGAACTAATTTGCCACATTCACCTTGAAATGACTGGTATCTGAGAAAATTGTGTTGATCATAATCTAAAGCTCATTTACATAAACTATATAAACCATGGGCACTACTTCTTGTTTTTTCCAGGCTCAGAGACAGCTGTCCCCAATTCCTTTCACATATTTTTTTTAGTTGACACTTAATAATTATACATATTTATTGGGCATAGTATAATATTTCAACACACATACATAATGTATAATGATCGAATCAGGGTAACGAGCACCTCCAAGATTTATCTTTTCTTTGTGCTGGAAAAGTTCAAAATTCTTTTTTGCAGTTATTTTGAAATATTCAGTTAATTATTGTCAACTATATTTTTACTATAACTGTGCTATAGAACATTAGAAATTATTCTTCCTATCAAACTGCACTCCCGAACCTAGTGACTATCCTCTCTCTGTACATTCCTCTCTCCTCCACATCTTTCCCAAGGTCTGGTAACCACTATTCTAGTCTATACTTCTTTGAGGTCAACATTTCAACTTCCACATATAAGTGAGAACTTATGGGATTTGTCTTTCTGTGCTTGATTTATTGCACTTAACATAATATCTTAGAATTCTATCCATGTTGCTGCAAATGACAAAATTTTATTGTTTTTATTATTGAATAATATTTCAGTCCATATATACCACATTTTTTTGATCCATTCATCTGTTGATGGACACCTAGGTTGATGCCCTATCTTAATGTAAGTAGTGCTGTAATAAATATGAGAGCACAGATATCTTTTTCCACTCTTGAGTATATATATATATATATATATATATATATATATATATATATATATATATACATCCAGTAGAGAGATTGATGGATCATATGGTAGTTCCATTTCTAGATGTTTAGTAACCTCCATATTGTTTTCAGTAGTGTTTGTACTAATTTACATTTCAACCAACAGTGCATGAGATCTTTATCTTCGCCAGAATTTCTTATGTTTTATCTTTTAGATAATGCCATTCTAATTATAGTGAAATAATTTCTTATTGTGGTTTTGGTTTTTATTTCTCAGATGGTTGGTGATGTTGGATTTTTTCATATACTAGTTGACCATTCATATATGCTCTTTTGAGAAAAGTCTGTTCAGGTCATTTGCCCATTTTTAAATCAGATTACTTTTATTTGTTGTTGAGTTGAGTTCCTTATTTTCTATGGAAATTCTTTGTTGGATAAATAATAAGCAAAATTTTTCTCTCATTTGGTGTAGACTGCCTCTTCATTCTGTTTACTATTTCTTTAGCTGTTCAGAAGCTTTTTAGGTTGATGAAATCCCTTTTTTCAATTTTAATTTTTGTTATCTATGCATTTAAGATCATATCCAAAAATCTTTGCCCAGGCCAATATCTTGAGATGTTTCTCATATGTTTTCTTCTTGTTGTTTCATAGTTTGGGTCTTACATTTAAGCCTTTGGTCTATTTTAGTTAGTTTTTATACATGGTGAGAGACAGGGCCTACTTTCTTTTCCCCTGCATGTAGACACATTATTTTTAAGATCTTATTTCATTTAGGTATTGGAGCATCTTACATTCAGTTTTCTATTTAACAGATTCTATTCCATTGAGATAGATCAGAAATAGCAATAGAGATTTTTAAATGTAAAAATGAAGACTCCACAAAACTGATTCATACCTCTTAGTACGGTGTAAGGTATTTCTATTTTTGCAAAATTCACAAATTAGTCCTAAGGATAGTATTAATTGAGAACTATTGTGACACTAAATGCTTTTTATTAAATTCCTTTGAATTATGGTTTTAAATATTCTTATTTGTGGATCTTTAGTTTCCAAATCTTTAGAATGATGTTAGAAAGTTACTATGAAAATTAAGAGTAATATGTTTGGTACTAGACACTTGATAAATGCTCAACAAAACACTAGTCATTAATATTTGTGTCATAGAAAAGATGTTAAAAAATGTCATTCTAAATCTGAAGGGATTTGAGGTATTTGGAAAAATGCAATATTGTTATCACTATGAACAGTCTTTTAAATCTATTAAATGCTGCTGATTTATCCAGAATGATCCAGGAATTAAATATTTTAATTAACTTACTTCCCTGGGCTGACCAGAAAATAAATTTTGATTTAATTCTCATTGCTAAAAATATTTCTAAAATTTAATAGTGTCTTCTGCTTTAAAAAATCTAATATAGAACATGTAATTGAGTCAGTTTTGATAATTGCAGTATAACAGTGATATTGAAAACTTAAAACTTTAATTGTACAGCAATATAAGCCTTGCTTATTGAAGAATGGAATAAAGGTTTCAGACACTCAAGTCCTGTTTGAGAGGTTATTTTACTGCTCTTGTTTGTTTCTTTATTTCTAACATAAAGCATTGTTTCATTCATTCCTGGTAGTCACCTTGAAGAGAATTGTTGTTAGAGCAAAAACATCTGATATCAGTCCTAGAGAATTGTCTTCCCTATTTTCAGCCTTTAAATTCACCTCTCACCAAAACAACCAAGACTGGTTGTTTAGCACTTCGGGATACATTTTAAGGAGGACAAGAGAAGAGACTGAATCTTTTGATATTCTAAGCTGTATATGTCGAACACTACTGGGAGACCATTATTTACATGCCAAAAAGTAAAAGGGTCACTTTCTTATAATCATACTTGCCTCACCATATTCTCATGAAGAAAAAGTGTGCTAAGATTTGTAAAGGTGCAAAAGGATGGGGTCTTTGTCTATCTTGTTTACTAATCTACCCCAAATGTCTAGGAGAGACCTCCAGGAAATGTGCATTGTGTGAATGAAATTGTTAGTTCTCCTTTCCTTACCATGTGAAGCAACACAACACTTTACTGTACCTTTCTAATGGCACTTATCATATTCTATCTAGTCTAGCTACTCTTATATTGTCTCTTGCATTATACGATAAACTCATTTAGCACAGGGCTGTCTCCTGTCTCTCACAACTTTGTTTCCTTTGGAATACAGCAGAATTTGAAATAGCTCAGCAAATGTGTTTTGAGTGGAATGTATGTTGTAAGTAAACACGACCTCTTACATAGTGTACGTAAAGAATGTTCATTGTGCTATTGTTAAAAATTTGACAAATAGAAATACCAAATCTTCCAAGAACATTTAGTATAAAGAGAATTTCTGGTAACGTTTTATCTCTTCTTTTAATATTATTGAATATCACTGATTGGGTTTTCAACTTTGAATGTGTGGTGACTGTTTTAATGACACAAAATCTCACAAATATGCAAGACATATTAAACTAGAATTCTTTGAGATCTGAAAGTTATTCTAAGCAGTGCAGTTCTTTTGTTTTTGTTTTTTTTTTTTTTCAGAAAGTTGTCAGTTTTGAGTTCAATGGGAAAGATGAGGAAATGGGTTGATTCCTTATTTGTATCCTGTGTTAGATGGATGTAATTCATTATTCACTAGTTACCTGGGGGTGTACTTCATCAACTAATGCATTTAGAATGTACCTGCTTTGTTTCTTCTAGAATACAGCCTTTCTCAGCCTATCAGTCATCCCAAAATCTCCTTACTGCTTCCCCAAAAGTAGTATGTCAATATCATGATTTTATTGATAGCCACTTACCTCTTGTCCCACTTTCCCTAAACTTTTTTATTATGTCATTGCATCTGCTGGCTTAGCCCTTTCATGCTGATCATTTGTTTTGCCCCCAAGCATCTAGCCTTTAAAAATATAATGCATCTTACTAGCTTATTGAATAAGAGATATATAGCTGTGCTTGGATTCAAGCATGCCATGCTTGCACAGTCAGTCTTAGTAAAGCACTCTAACTTCCTAATACTCTTTAATTCCCATGATGGCCTGCCAAATTTGGTAATTTTGTGTGATTGTTTATCTTTCAGTGTATCAAAAAACTTAAGCAGGATATTGATTTAAGACTGAAAGATTTGATACCCTAGAAAACACTGTATTATTCAGTCCACCTATTTTCAAATGCAAAGATAATTTGCATAGTGATGATCCTTACAAACAAACAAGAAACAATACATGTAAAATATCTAGTTTTCAGGTAAATTTGGTTCAGTTTCATATTATATTCTCATGTAGAAGCTAAAGATTAATGGCTTAGAAAGATTTTTCTAAAATGAGCTCAAGATTTGCAAGACAATTAATAAAGAAAGGGAGCAATAATTTTCAATCTACCTAGAGGATGAGCTTTAAATGCATTCAACAAGTAGAGAATGAGCAATGTGTGATACTAATCAATGTATATTTGAAAAATTTTATTTTACCTGGGTATTAGAGACAACTTTTCAGATGATTAAAAATGTAGAGAAAAATTGGTTTACTTCAAAGACAAGAATAAAATTTTTAACTTCGCTGCATATAAATTGTTCATTCAAAATGGTGGCATAGCTAGGGATCAGCACTATACTATAAAGTTATATTGTATAGTTATACTGTATAGATAAATAAATAGTCATCACTTAAAGGCATTATTTAAAAAGATGTAGGTAGAAGTCAGAGTGAGAACACTAAATGTAAATCAACTATTCATAGAATGTGATCCCCAATTTACGTGTTAGTGTCTTAATGGCATATTATAGTATTATTACAATATGTGATAACGATGTTTGTGACCACCTTTCCCCATTAAACTGTGAGCTCTTCCTATGGAAAGGACTTTAATATTCATCATTGTATTTATAGCATCTAACCTAGCACTTAGCATAGAGCAGATTTGCATTATTTTTTAAATGATGTTATATATCAATAAATTAACAAATTAAATATAATAATAAGTAAAATGTGACAAAATCATTCATAGATGTATTAAGAGAGATTAGGAATGAGAAATAATTAGTTCACCGTAGTTAGCATTTGACAGGATCTTTTAAGGTATGATTTCTGTAACAGAGTAGAAATTTATTAATAATATTGAGAAACTTGAGAAGTTAGAAAGGAGACAACATAACTACTTGGAAAAAATAGGATTTGTATTCTAATAAATTTACCCAAAGATTAGGTAAATCCCCATGGAATTTTACTATTGAAATTGATAAATGGACAAGCATCTTAATCTTAAACTTTCAAAAATTTGTCTATTTAACTGTCCTTAAGTATAATTTTTAAGTAAATTTTAAAATAATGACACTTCCGATGTCAGTTAGAAACAGGTTAGGCTGACAGTTACAAAGATCCACATCCCTATTTGCCCTGAAACTGGCTTAAACCAGATACATGTTCAAATCTTGCTAGTGTACACATGTGAACAGGTAGGTAGTTCCATGCTTAGCTCTTTGTACACAAGAGAACTGAGTTCTGTCTTGTCTACCATCTTTAACAGATCAAGTATGAGTTAAAAGACTGAATCAGTCCTTAACATTGTAAGTATGAGCAGTTCTGCAAATAAAGGCTGTCATGGTTCTTAAAATTATTATTTGTAAAAAAAATAGTAATAAAATTACATGTTTTACATTTATAATATATAAATGTAAAAAAATATTATTACTTTTATACCTTTCAACATAGCCCAGGACCTCTATAATATTAAATAGAAGTTTTGCTATTTGCATACAAGTTTGATATGAGCTGGTCTTGTAGTTATGCCAAACCTGTGGTCATATAGCAAAATCCTACCCCTAATTTATTTCATATTTGTTTAATGTTTTTAAACACTGATATTTAAAAATGAATGTAGTAAAAATTTTGCTAGTGAAAGACAAATTATTTTCTAAGTCCCAGGTTTTTATACTTTGAACAGTTGTCATAAAACTTTTACATTTACTCATAAATTTTCTTTCATAAAAGCATACTTTTTTCTTTAATGTATATTATATCTTTTACATGATTTTTATCTCTCTGAGATAAACATATTTTAAAAACAATTTACAAAAGAGTCTGTCTTTACAATGCTCAGTGCAAGTATTACATTTGGAAATCAGAAATATTGTGCTAGTTTGCAAATGTTACATTATTTGCTACTAAAAATACTACATGTTTTTATAAAGTGCTATATGTTGCCTGAAGTTTGGACTGGTTAAATTGTTCATGGTTCACATAGTACACTCTTTCAAATGTTAAGCATCACTTTGAAAATATGGCATACTGACCCTCTTTGTATCTAGAGATGCAATTAAAAATAATGGTCTAAATATTCACGTAGTAGAGAATGTTGGCGATGTGACTCTGAGGCTATTCATTTGACCTTCTTTTGTGGTTTGCGGGCGTGCAGTTTGTTTTTAAATGGATGGCATGTTTAAGATCTACAGTCATGTCATTTCTTTTCCCTGACAATTAGTAAGATAAAGAAAGAGAAAACTTTCATGGAGAGCGATTCCACCTAGGCTACAGTCCTCAGATCAATAACATCTAGTATTTCCATATGTAAATATGTTCTAAGCCCATCTCTAGGGACTGGGGAGAGATCAGCTTTGTATAAACAGAATTTTTATTTGATGACTAAACAATAGATAAAAAAAATGTGCTGTGGTTTTTCACAGAGTGTTTTGGGGATTTGGGAAAGATGTACAGATACAATCAATTAAAAGCAAACTAGGAGAAAGGGGTTTTAATATATTCCTTATAAAGAAATGATAAAATTTTAAGATGAAAGATATGCTGATTAGCCTGATTAATTATCACTCAATGTATACATGAATCAAAACAGTAATGTACTTCATAAGTATGTATGTTTATATGTCAGTTAAAAAGGAAAGGAAAAGAAAGACAGGCTACTCAATATTCTGTAATCTGATAACCTGAGAAAACATTAAATAAATTTTCCAGATAAGAGAAGTCTTGTCTGACCATCCATATTGTGTCCCATTCTATATTCTTATACTATATTATCCTTTTTATAGTTTATTATGCATTTAATTTTTAAAAATTCATTGGTTTTCTTCTGATCATCTGGATAAATGTTAGTTTTTTTTTTTTTAAAGGAGACACATCTGTTTTTTTTTCCCCAATAATGTAATTCCAGAAATTAGAACAGTGGTTGCTTAATAAATGTAACAAATTGATGAATGATGATGAATTTTAAAACCCAGTTATTTCATGAGAAATAAATATGTAACTGCCTTTAATGGTAATAACATAAAATTTTGGGTAAACATAGGCATAAGAGAAATTTCTTGGATGGATAGTCGGGGGACAGATCCTAGAATCAAAGGAATACTAACGCAGCACTAGCGGCTCCAGGAGGGCAGAATGTGGAACCAACAGGCAGAATTTAAAAGGCAGTCCATCAAAGTGAATCAGCCATTTTTAGTTTTGCTGTTACAGTGAACAATCATAAAATTCCAGTGAAAGAAAGATTTTTTTTTTCTTTCGGAAATTCAAAGAATCAATAGAGATTCAAACTCTCCCTCCCTTCTTTTTACTGTTTTATGTTTGCTCACGTACATAATATTTCTTATGATTTTTGTTCCTTCTTTTGGATTTGAATTACTAAGTGCTATAATGCTTTTTAGTCAAAAGAACGTCTTTTAGGTTGTCTTTTAGGTTAGGGTTAGAAATAAATTCTATTTATTTATTTTAAATCTAAGAATGTCATTATTTATTTATTTATTTGTTTTGGTACCAGGAATTGAACCTAGTGCTTAACCACTGAGCAACATTCCAACCCCCCTCATCCCATTTTTTAGTGTTTTATTTAGAGACAGGGTCTCCCTGAGTTGTTTAGGGTCTCACTGAGTTGCTGAGGCTGCTTTGAACTTGCAGTCTTCCTGCCTCAACCTCCCAAGCTGCTAGAATTATATGTGTGCTCCACCATGCCGGGCTAGAATGTCATTGTTTTAATCCTAACTTTTATCAATGGTTTTGCTGGATATATAATTCTTAATTGGCTATTTCTTTTCTTATAGTACTTAAATATGCCATACCAAATCTTTCATTCTCCATTGTTTCTGGGGATTACTGTTTATTCATGTTGTTTTTCTGTATGTGAATGTTTTCCTCTTTAATTTTCTGTTGTTTGTCTTTGAGCAGTACACACACACACACACACACACACACACACTGACATACACAAACACATATATAAATATCTTTGTGATTATTTCTCTTGAAGTTATTTAAGCTTCTCAGACCTGAAGATTAATGTTTTTAAATCAAATATGGGAAGCTTTCTGCCAACAATTTTTCTTTTTTTTCTGCCTTTTTACCTCTGTCTTTTCTATAAAGGACTGCTACCATTACTTGTATTTCATGTTTGATTTTATTCCATAAGTCTCTAAGGCTCTCATCATTTTTCTTCCATCTTTTTTCTTCTTTGTTCTTCACACTGTAGAATTTTGATTGTTCCTTTTCATATTCTCTGATATATTTTTATTTCACCTCAAATGTTCTTTTGAGTTCATTTAGATTTTTTTTCCATTTCTATTAATAGTTGTATTTTCAAATATTAGGATTTTCATTAAAAATAATTTCTGTTTACCTATTTGTTCAGTCATTGTCACAAATTTTTATTTAGTTTTTAAAATATAGTTTTCTTTAATTTTCTGAGCATATTATAATAGCTGCTTTTAAATCTTTATGAAGTATGATGTAGAATCCAGTTAGACCATTTCTATTAATGATGTCCAGTTAGATCATTTCTCTTTAATTTTCTGAGCATATTATAATAGCTGCTTTTAAATCTTTATAAAGTATGATATAGAGTCCAGTTAGACCATTTCTATTAATGGTGTGTGTGTGTGTGTGTGTGTGTGTGTGTGTGTGTGTGTGTGAGAGAGAGAGAGAGAGAGAGAGAAAGAGTGTGTGTATATTGGCTTATTTTACTGTTTCTGTGCATGTCTTATAATTTTTGGTTAAAATTGGACATTTTTTGGCAATTTATTGCAGAAATCCTGGAGATAGATATAGATATATCTATATCTATATCTATCTATCTATCTATCTATATATATATATATATATATATAGTGTTGTTTTGCTTTTCTTTCTTTCTTTCTTTTTTTTTTTTTACTTACCTGGATTTACACTGCAGAATTTTTCAGTTTTTAATTTTAATTAATTATTATTTTTTTAGTCTGACTTTCCAGTGTTTCCTCCTGTCTCTGTATAGCTTAGTGGTCAGTCAATGACTTGAGCAGTGGTTACACTCCATACCTCTGACTATTGCTCTATGCATGGGTTGTGGGATACATTCAAAGTTTCAGCTGGCTGTCAACTCTGCCTTGGCTTTTTGTTTACTGGTCTCTATCAGGTATACAACATGCAAGCAAGTGTGTAGTTTTTAAGTCAGGCTTACCTTAGCCCTTCTTTTGCTCTCTCATTCCCCCTTCTTGTCTCAGCTGAACTACAACTTTGAACTATCTATAAACTACAGTATTTTCACATTCATTTCCTGCTGAATTTGTCATTTTTGAACTGGCAATACTCTCATCCCAAACTGAGTCTGCTCTCTCCACTAACCAAGCTAGCTACTGGTGTTGGAGAAAGCCTCTCTATGGTTTTCATTAACTGAGCTGGAGGTATAGAAACATCCTGACGTAGGAAGGGCACAGATTCCTGCTGTTCCTACCTAAGTCTATAGCAGGTTTTGAGAATTAATATCAAATCATTGTTTGGTTTTGATCAATTTTCTCAGTTTGAAAGTGTCATTTATTTATTTATTTTTGACACTTCAGTTTAGTTTATCTATCCTTATTTTTCCTTTCCAGAGGATTTGCCTACTTCTTTTTTTTTTTTAAAGAGAGAGAGAGAGAGAGATAATTTTAATATTTATTTTTTAGTTTTCTGCGGACACAACATCTTTGTCTGTATGTGGTGCTGAGGATCGAACCCGGGCCACACGCATGCCAGGCGAGCGTGCTACCGCTTGAGCCATATCCCCAGCCCTTGCCTACTTCTTTATGTTGCCATGACACAGTTATTTCTCTACATTTTCTTATTATATGAAAAGTTTTTTAAATATGTTTTTGTATTTAAGGATACAAAGATCATGAGAACAAACAATGTGTCTTTCTTTCTTCTTTTTTTTATTTTTATGTGTTTTATTAGTGCATTATAATTATACCTAGTAGTGGAATTCATTTTAACATATCCATACATGCATGGAATATAATTTGCTCCATTTCAATCCCCAGTACTTCTACTATATTTTCTCCCCTCCCATCCCTTTCTCTCTATTTTATTGGTTTTTCTTTCTATTTATTTATTTATTTTTAAGTTGGTGCTTTATACACACACATAAAGGTGGAATTCACTGTGGCATATTCGTATATG
Source organism: Callospermophilus lateralis (assembly GCF_048772815.1). NCBI lineage: Eukaryota > Metazoa > Chordata > Mammalia > Rodentia > Sciuridae > Callospermophilus > Callospermophilus lateralis. The sequence goes on along the minus strand of NC_135311.1, from coordinate 86,736,485 downwards.
CTATACATAGCACAATTTGGTGAATTTGACTTTCTGAGTTTGGTTTCACTTAGCATGACATTCCCCAATTCCACCCATGTATCTTCCTTTCTTTTTATTATTTTTTTCTATATACAATATCTGGCAGGGTGCCTAACCCCTAGAATGCATACCATCAATAGGGAACTTTAATGTAAACCTTGGGTGATGATGATTCAATGAAGATTCATCAATTTTAAAAATAAGGATAATCAAGTACCAGAGTACAGCCTCTGGACAAAATATATTTATATTCTTCCCTGGTTCAAAAACTGCCAACCTCTCCCAGAGTTCCCCAAATATCTCATCTCTATTATAACATCATCTCAATGTCTAGAATTTCATCATTTAAAATCCAAGCAGGGTGTGGTGGTGGTTATTCCTTGGTTAGACTTTCTTAAGTTCAGCTCCTTGAATACAGTTTCTCTAAATCTTTATATTTATGAACTTATCAACCATCCTTAATTAGCCAACACATAATTTTAGCCAAAGCTAGATAACTGCTGTAAATTCCTGTTCAAAGGAGGAGAAAATAATAGAAACAGAGGGTTGACTCATGAATCCAAAGGAATTCTGAAGTCCTGTTCAAATAATAGATTTTGTTTCAGTTCTCAATACTATGGCTGCCCAGGGTGGATTCTCCAAGTCTCCAAATTCAGCTGTATAGAATTTTGCTTCTACTTTCCAAGCAATAATTGGTAACCATGTGCATGGCTTTGTGGTTTTCTCAGTCTCCTTACTGACAAAATTTGTGAGGTCAAACCATTTCTTAATTTTGCACTATCTCTGTTCTTTTGGGGGGTGATTGGTAGTGTTTCTGCTACGATAGTTATTTAAAAATCTTTGAAGATATTCTGTGAATCTTATTGGAGTTCCTATCAGAAATCAATAACCCCACCTTAAAATTGATTTGATTTTTTTCTACTTTGTTTGGGCTTCTACTAAGTCTGGTGAGGGCAGCTATCCTTAAACATTTTAGAATTCCTGCTGTTTAATAAGTTTTTAGGTCCAAACTGTGGATCTTTCTGAAACTCAGAAAGAAATTTTTGGTAATACTTGTTACTTCATGTTTCATTTTTTTTTTTTTTGAGTGTCCCCAGGATTTGTTCACATGGTTCAGAAGCTGTTTTCCTAATTGTAGCATTGCTTACCATCTGAAGAAATATAGAATTTCAACACCAGTAAGTCTTGGTTTTTTTCTATTTAACAGTTCTTATCTCTCTTCTCAAATTTTACTCTCAGCAATATAAATAAACCAGGTAGTATCTTCAACACTATACTTTGAAATCTTTTGAGCATAACAGTTCCTTAGATACATTTTCTACTTTCTATACTACTATCTACTGCTAAATACTTGAAACCCTTATTCTCCAAATGACACTAAAATTTTCTTGCTGTTCTTTATTAAAGTTTTTATTAGTACATTATAATCGTATAATAATAGTGGGATTCATTTTGAAATAATCACGCATACATACATACATGGAATAGAATTTGCTCTGTTTCAGTTCCCCGTAATTCCTCTTCCCTCTTCTCCTCCTTCTCTGTTCTTGACATTCTTTAAGACCTCTTTGTGTTCTCCTCAAAATTATTACACCTTCACAAACACTTTCTTCAAGGAAGGCATTTCAAATTTCATTGACACTAATTTCTACTCAAATTTCCCTGTTCCTATTCGGACCCAAATACCAACTTAGTATCTTTTGTCTGGGATTGCTCCAGAATTTAATAGTTTAAAAACAAAAATCGTATTTTCATTGTTGTGTTTCTCAGCCAACACATACATCCATGTTAGATCCCTTGGATAGAGATATTCTGTTGTTAAAGATGATATTTAAATTGTTTCTGAGGCAGCTGGATTAATTTGAATCAAAGAAATATGTGAATTATACTGGATTATTTCTAGATCTGTTTTATCCATTTGTATTCATAGGAAGAAAGCCAGAGAAATACATGAAGTATGTTTTATTTTTCTAAAACTCTAAAACTGTAGAAAAATGAGAGATTATCTAAAACCGCAATTATTAACTTCAGATGAACATTGAAAATTAGTGAGCTGTTCATTCTGTTAACATAGATATTAGATGATTTGTTGATTGAGTTCTATTTATATTTGCTGGATAGTTGAGAGAAAAGTAATAAAGGCTTTCATAAGAAATACTCTGATGTTTACGAAAAGAACTACCAGGAATTCAACACCGATTTTATAATTTTGAATTGTGCAAGACAGACCAAGGAAGGAGAATTGCAGGGGGGAGTCTCTTAGAAATTGCTTGATATTTTTTTAGTAATATAAATGATGTGCAACTAATCTAATTTAATTAAATTTAGAATTGTAACAGACTCTTTGAAGACTTGGTGAAATGCTTTTCTTTTGTATGTCTCCTTAATGCTGAAATGCAGTACATTAAACTGAATAAGAACAATAGGTAGTTTCAACTAATCTCATCTGCAACTCCATCTGATCGAATGAGAAGATTTTAATTAAAGCTGGACTTCTTTCAGAAAGAGGAACTATTGTAACAAACCATAATTAAGTTGATTTTTCCATAGTGCATAGGTCATGCATTCAGTTTCTCATTGTATCTGGTTCTCCTACTGCTATATTTTTACCTTTAACATTTCTGTTTGCATATTCATAACAAACTATGAATTTTCTATTTTCTATAACAGTATATTACTCACTGGCCTCACTGATGATCTCTGTAATGTTATTCCATCTTCAGAAACTATGGGGGACCTTTCTTTCCTACTCATTATCCTTTTTAATCATACCTGTAGATAAGATATCATTTCTTGCAAAAGCTTGTGTTATAAAATTATACAGATAGATATAAAAGACATATCAATGTATTATTTTTTTCTTTTACTGAAATTAAAAATAATTAACTATGGTTATAACTCATTAACCTTATTAACTTGGAAATGTATAGTTAATAAATTTTTTTAAAACCCTCAATTCTCATAAGACATATTACAATCAAGATGTTTGAAGGTCTGAAGTATAAATATCAAGTAAAATATTTAATATATATGCTTTCAGTTAATGAATTTATACCTTAAATATCCTGACAAATTAGCAAAAAAACAATGCAATCAGATCAAACAATAATGACTGATAATTAGAACAATATTGTCTAAAACACATATGTATGAAATAATATCTCTTAGTGACAGAAATGACAATGCTGTCCATAATTCCTTGGCTAGGTGGGGGCTTGTACTCCACGATCTCTCAAGTTAATTGTTGGTGTTCATCATTTTTTCCCTTCTGCTCTTAAGGTCTTTTAAAAATCTTTTCACCCCAAACAAAAACAAACGTTTTATAATTCCTTACTTTAAAAATTAGTTACATTAAATTTGGGGTCTAAAATACATGTGCACAAGAAAGTACATGTGTACCCACCTCATGGTTTTATGGAGACTGTCATTTGCTTGTCAAGCCTCCTGAATGTCCTCCCCAATCTTGATTCTTCCCCTCTTACCCCATCTAAAAATTCGTATTTGTCATTTCTTTTCTTTAGGTTTGCTATTTATTCACGTCCCTATGTACTATAAAATAATATTTCCTTTTTTAGATCTTTCATGTTATGATAACTTAATCATATTCTCTACATTTGTTTACGACTGAGTTTTTTCCTGCTGAAACTTATGTTTTTAAGATTTATCCTTATGTTTTCTTTTCATGTGGCAATAATTTATAATTTTCCAGCATACAAATATATCAAAACCTACTTCTTATTACACTTTAAATGGTTATTTTGATTGCAACTTTCCTTTACTACAGTGTTGTCTCTGTTTTAATCATTTTTTTCATTGCTTTAGCTTTTAGTTAAAGCTTTTAGCAGTGAAATATGTATCCCCTGATCAGAAAAATTGTAGACAAGGAAAATTTTATCTGGGGGCTCATGGTTCCAGAGGTCTCAGTTCATGAACAGCTGGTTCCATTTCTTGGGGCTCGAGATGAGGAAGACCATCATGGTGGAAGGGTGTGATGAAGGGAGACCGCTCACACAATGATTAGGAAGCAGAGGGACTCCACTTGCCAGATATGAAATATATATCCTGAAGGTATACCCACAATGACCCTCCTCCTCCAACCACACCCTACCCACCTTTAGTTACCACTCAATTAATCCCTTCAGGGCATTAATCCACTGATTGGGTTAAGGATCTCATAACCCAGTAATTTCTCCTCTAAACCTTCCTGCATTGTCTCACATATGAGCTTTTGGGGATACCTCATATCCAATCCATAACTGTCTTGTTTATGAAATCACTTTCTGTCCAAAAGTCAGAGGTTTTTTTTTTAACATTGTTTTACCAATTTTTTTATTTTACTTTTTATATTTAGGACCTTGATTATGTGAAACTGTGTTTTGTTTTTGAAGTGAAACAGTGGAGAAATTTCTTTCTTAGTGCATGCACATTTGTCCTTAGTGTTATTAAATAAATAAGCCATCTTATTTACTGACCTTAAGGGACAACTGTCATAATTAACTTAATGTTAATATGAATTGACTTTTTGATTCTTTATTTTGTTCCATTGGCAATTTTTGATTTCTATTTCTACAATGTTTTAATTAATTTAAATTTATGATAAATCAGTATCTAGAAAAGCAAATTCCTTTTGTTTTGCTTTCAGAATACTGGGACCATTCTTGATTATTTTCCTGTTCATATACATTATAAAATCATGTATATTATGTTAACTCTCATAAGAAAGCATTTTATGATTAGGATTGCACTATTTTCTTGGATCAACAAGGAGATAATTAACCTCTGATTATATTCAGTCTCCTCATTTGTGAACATGTCATATTTACCATTTGAATTTCTAATTCAATATTTTTCATTAAAGGCATAAAAGCACTAAATGTTTATGTACCTGCTAACAGAACTTCAAAATACATGAAATAAAAGTTGATAGAATTAAGTGGAGAAATAGGAAAATTCATAATAATTATTAATGCTATCATTACCTCTTTCTCAATAATTCATATAAAAGGTCCAAAGAAAATTACTAAGAACAGGGAACACTTGAATAGCACTGTCAACTAATTTATCCTAATTTTCATCTTTATAACCCAACATAAGCAAACCACTGATTCATTTTAACTTCACAAAATATATTTATTAAATTAAATTATATTCTGGTTCATAAAACAGATGTTAATAAATTTTAAAAAGACTTAAGTCTTCAAAGTGTAGTCTCAGACCACAATTAAGTTAAAGTAAAAATAAATATTAGATGTCTGGAAAGTTCCCAGACCATATCAAGTTTTGACTAGATTCAGGAGAACCTAGACCATTCATACTTTTGCAGGTTGAACTTTAAATGACTAAAATTTGGGTTAATATCTTCTATTGTAATTAGGAAATTTGTGTGTGTGTTTTTCTTTTTTAAAATGTAATTTTAAACTATTAGGTGCTATCTTAGTTCATTCCTGTTACTGTAATAAAATATCTTTGATTGGCTAATTTATAATAGTAGAAATTTATTTCTCTTGGTTCTGCAGGTTGGGAAGTTTAAGATCAAGGAACCAGTGGATTTGATGTCTGACAAGGACCATTCCTCATGGACAGTGTCTTTTATATATTTCATATGACAGAAGAAAAAGGGGCAACTACCACCCTCACCTCCCTGATAGATTCACTAATCCCATTTATGACTCAGTCATCTCCTGGAAGGCTCACCTCTTATACTATCACATTGGCTCTATGTTTCAGTGTGTGACTTGGGGGGAACATATTCAGAACACAGTAGATGTATATGAATTTAAAATTGCTGTTATTAAATGCGCTATTTTTTTGGTTAATATATTTTGTCTTAAGGTCTATTTTTCTAATACTAATTGCTATATCAAGTTTTTTAAAATCGGTATTTACCTTTGTGTATTTTTAAATCCTTTTACCTTGAGCATGCCCCTATTCATATGTTTGGGGTGTACCAGCAAAAAGTTTAAATATGTTTTTTTAAATCTTGTCTTCTGGGGGAACATTTTATCAATTTGGGCTTTTTTTGGTCATTAATCATATTTTAATTTCTAATATTGTGTATACTTTTTATCATTCCTTTCCTATATATTTCTCTTCATTTTTTCCTTGTACTGAATGGATTTTTCTCATTTTATTTCTTTTATATACAAGATTTTAACTTATGCCTGCATATTCACTAATGATTAGTTTAAAAATTTTAAAATGCAGATCTAACTTCTTAAAATCTGAGTTTAGTCAATATTTTTTTATTCTTTCAGTACAAGGATCACAGAATAATTCTAATAAATTTAACTTACTATAAATTATTTTTTGTTTATTTTTTTTAAAGGTAGATGATATTGGGCTCCCCCTTTAGAGGTGGGATAAGACTTCCCCTCCTCCAGTTTGATTTGAATCTCAAAATTAATGACACTATACATACACCAGTGCCATATGAAAAAGTCTGTTATTCACATAATGAGTCTTTTTAGAGATTTGAAAATGTTTTGAGAGAGGAGGGAAGGGAGACTGGTGAGGAGAGAGGGAGACTGGTGAGGAGAAAGGGAGACTGGTGAGCAGAGACGGGGAGATTGGTGAGGAGAGAAGGGAGACTGGTGAGGCTTTTATTATTGGTCTGAGGCTGCCAGCCACAGTTTTTTTTTTTTTTGTTATTTGAACTTCCTGCCAATGGAAAATGGGCTTTCTATCAAGCCCAGAAATAGGAATGAAGGGGAAACAGGACTGGTCAATCTTGAAAGCTGTCAGTATTCAAGCACCAGAAAACAAGTCAGATGAGGAAATATTGCAGAATGATTTTGGCCAAATTATCTTGTTTTACTGTGTGCAGGTATGAAGATCCCATAATTATATACAACTATAATGCACCAATAGAAATGTGGGGGAAAAAAAGCCAGACTCTAATAATTTTTCCTGATGCTACTGGTGACTGAAATGTGCTGTTTAATTAAATAGGATTTGATCTTATCTAAGTAAGACATGATGATGCTCCATGAGGCCTGTACCCTTATGGAGGCTGTTAAGAGTTACTGATACCCTGTTCCAGAGTCTAGTATTCTATATTTTGAGAAGTGAAATGACCAGTGGTCACTATAAATAATGTGTGGTGGTCTGAGGGATAAAGGACATCTCAATGAGTTCTTCTACTGTGACTCTATTGTAGACTTGTTCATCTGTGAGTCAAAAGATTCCTGGGGTTCTTTACCCCAAAGAGAATTTTTGGCTAAGAAGTCGAAGATGCCATTAACTGGACTAAACAAAAGAGTCTGTAAAAATGTGTAGACAAGGATGATTGTTGGGTGGGGTTTCCAGTGTTAAATGACTGATTGAGGTTCAGTCAATTTAGCTGACACTTGGATTCCATCCCTCATCAGAAACATACAGTCGAATAATGAAAAGCAGTAGCTCGCCAGTAAGTTTTATGGCATGTAGTGTTGCAGCTGCCACCTTTACTATATGAACTCTTTTTGCTGCTTATTCTGTTGATACCAAGGGACTCTTAAGGAAGCTAAGGGGTGGAGAAAAGGGGAAATCCTTTTCATTACTGTGTCATTTGACAAAGAAACAAGGAAAATACATTCCATCGTTCACTAGCTCCTATAGGTGGGAAAAGTCGGAGAACCAAGGCTTGGCTCCATTTCCTAGGAAGGAGACTTTAGTGACCATGCTGAACTCAAAGGCTGCTATTACCATGACTCAATGAATAATGAGCAACTATATATGAAGGGTCATAGGCTTTGGTCCAGTAAAACCTTTTGTTTTCAGGAGAGCCCAGTGTGCAGCTTGTCCTTGCCACCTTAATGACATATAGTGTGGGATCAAGGAGGGCTATTTATTTATTTATTTTGCACTGGAAACCCATGTGCAATTTATGGTCATCAAGGGTACATCAGAAACTCTTGAAACAATAAGAGAATGTTGCTAATGCCCTTAGAATGGAGGAAGTTGGTTTTGCAGTATAAATGAAGCGCTTGTAGTATTGCAATTTGGATAGATCCTACTATTTTGCTGTAGGAAGTTCTATTCAAAGTTGGCTAATTTGTGAGTAACAGTGTAATTGGGCTTAAAATAAAATTTGTAAATGAGGAATATGTTGTCTCCAATGCCTCAACCAAAGATCTTGGGATTCTTTTAACATTTTTGTTGCTGGTCAATATTTTGAAGGTCAATATATTTTCTTGACAATATCAGGAATGGAGCAGCTTTTAGCTTATCAGGTAAATTTTAGGGATTTAACTGAAGTGGTGTGGATTTGTGACACATGGGTCAATGACCTGTCTCTGGAGGACCCCCTTGTCAGTATTTGTATGTCTTGAATGAATGGGTCAAATGAGTCTCCTTAGAGGAGCTTATTATCAGACTGATATCAAACCTGTGATCCTGGGGAAGGTTGAATGCAGTTAAGATCTTACCTGCAAAGATTGTGTCTGGTCACAGTACTGATGTACTCCATAGGTAGCTAATAAGTATCCATTAATGTGTCTTTGCAAAGGTGAAAGCAAATTGCACATGAGAGGCAATTGAAATAGATTCTGAACAGAACATATTAACCAAATCTATGAGTGTAAAAGAGTCAAAGTATTTACCAGTTGCTGGTTAAATGGAGTCAGTAATTTTAATAATATTTGGTGTGGGATGTGATGATACCATCAACATTATAGTAATCCACTATGAGGTATCATTTGTTCTTTTTTGGGTTAAAAATAGGCCAAATTGGGCTGTTAATTAAAGAAGTAATGGAGATAATCACCTCTTCTTTAAATAGGTCTTATTTAATGGTTTTCAATCTTTGAAGGCCCACTTTTAATTTTTATCTGGCAGTATGAACTATTTTATCTGGGGGGAAGGTTCATCGGATCCCATTTTATCAAGCCAATTCTAAGTGCCAAAAGCTTAATTTAATTTTAATTTATTTCTTGTTGGGTCAGACCAGCCATGACCACAATGGTATATTTTAGAAAAATGGACACTATGATTATGAGAAATTTAAGCAAGGCAGCAGTTCCAATGGCTAAGGTGAGGCATAACTCTTTTTCTTCCAATTTATGCTCCATAACTCTCCAAAGATTGGAAGGGTACCTTATTTAATTTATACTGTCTCCAGGAATAACTAATTTCAACCCTTGTAACAATTAAGACCATGCCAGTTTACCAGTTCGTGCATTTTTTAAAAATATGTATTTATTTATTTTTACATGGTGCTGAGGATCGAACCCAGTGCCTTGCCCACCCAATGCCTCACATGTGCGAGGAAAGCCCTCTACCCCTGAGCTATAACCGCAGCCCCACAATTGATGCATTTTAATAGCTGTAAATGTTTTTCAGAAAATATGTTATAGAGGCAAAAGGTCAATCAGTGCCCTTTTTATCTTTTCATTGTATGAATCCTTTTGGTGAATTTTGGGTTTCCAATTAGGTTAAACTTTGAACTCTGTTTTCATATCTTTGTTTCTTCACCTTTATGCAGGCTTTGTTTTGGTGTGTGTGTGTGTGTGTGTGTGTGTGTGTGTGTGTGTGTGTGTTTATCTATATGGTTACTAGATATACTTTGGACCCATATCCTGATCTCTATATTCTAACACATTTTCACTCCAGAGACTCACATGAATGTGATAAGGGTTAGGAGCCTCTCCTAGCACCAAGTCACTGATTGTTGTATGAAGATGCCATGAGTGTGTTCTTCCTTAATTCCAATGATGTTCATTGAAACAGAGGCATAGCCAGTAACAGGTTTCATAGGGTTCTAGTAAGCCACTGGCTTTTTTAATGCTATCTCAGCACACCACATTAAAACTTTTCTTCCTCGTATAAGTCGTGGCCAGTATATAATGCATAAGGTATCACTCTTACTCCTGGACACCCTATAGAAGGAAACCAATACCTACTTAGACACATACACCACTGACTTTGGGTACAAGTTTCACCACCTTACCTTAGTCTCAGTCATGGCTTTGGCTATATAATCAAGGTACATCAGATAAGTCCAGGCTGACATACTTCCACTACCACTATAAGGAAGGGTCCAGTTTCATAGTTCTAGCCCTAATTATTGAAAATTTCCAACTTAAGTTGGTTAAATTTAAACAAAGACTTAGTAGAATTTATCAATGCAGAATGGATCAGCAGAGCTGAGAACACAAGTTTACCAGTAAGCAGCAATGAATTTTAAAGACCTTCTAGGCAGTAGGCAGAAAAATTACTTTACAAAACAAAGTGAGAAAAGAAAATCACTGCTGGTGGTAGTGGTCACTGTCCACATGTACTTCTGGGTGCACAAACTAGGGTTACTGTATCAGGAATATGGACCCTCATCCAGATGTTGGGTCAGATATTGTTGGTTCAGTTGTTGAAACTTATGATGATGATGCCAAACATACACCAAGAATATTTACAAAATGTTATTACTCTCATAATGAAGCTTCCCATAGACATGTGAGTAGGCTCCCAAGCTGGCTAAACATGGCTTCAGAAGAAGCATGAGAGGATAGAAAAAAGGGGACAGCTGGGTTTTTATGTGGACAAGGATGGGACTATTCACAATAGACAGGGTGAACAGGATGTGAGTGGCTCTGTGGGGTCGGAGTTTGCATGGTTTGAACATTTCACTAGTATTAAATAAAGGATTCCATTGGGCTTTCTTATCAGTTTTGACATATTGAGAACTTGAAAACACTTTTTTAATACTGAAAGTCAAACCCATGGGTGCTTAACCACCGAGCAACACCCCCAGCCCTTTTTTATATTTTATTGAGAGACCGGGTCTTGCTAAGTGCTTAGCGAGGACTTGAAACCTTTGAGCAGCAAAATACAAAAAACAGAGCCAGATTCTATTGCTTCTTTATTCTTTATTTCTTCTTCTTCTTCTTCTTTATTGTTCCCTCTCTAGCTTTTCTCTTTGCAGGAAAAGTTTACTTCTTGTTATGGTTTGAATGTGAATCATCCCCCAAAAGCTCACATGTGAGACAATGCAAGAAGGTTCAGAAAGACATAGTTATAAGAGTTCTAACCCAAAAGGTGAATTGATCCCATGATAGGGAATAACTGAGTGGTAATTGAAGTGGTAGGATAGGGCAGGAGGAGGTGGGTATTGGGGGTGTGGCTTTGGAGTATACAATTTGTATCTAGTGAATGGAGTCTCTCTCTCTCTCTGTTTTGTGATCATCTTGTGAGCCACTTCTATCTGCCATACTCTTCTGCCATGTTGTTCTGCTACACCTTGAGCCTGGAGGAATGGAGCCTACTTCTATGGATGGAGACCTCTGAAACCATGAGTCCTCAACTAAATTTTTCCTCCTCTACAGTTGTTCTGCTCAGATCTTTTCTTCACAGTAGCTAAAAAAGCTGTCTAAAACACTTTTATTTCTCTTACTTGAGACTCACAGAGCTTCTTGGATCTGTATATTTGATCTTCTGTCCGTTTAGAGACATTTTCAGTCATTATCTCTTCGAATATTGTCTTTGCTTTATCTTCTTTGTCTCATTCTCATGGTCAAATTTCACATACAATAGACTTTTTACTCAATGCTCATATATGGTTTTAATATTGTTATCTATAATTATACATATTATTTTATGATCACTATTCAAACTCAGTCATCTGTTTTTTTCTGTTATATCTATTTTAGTAAACCTGTTGATTAGTTTTTTTAAATTTGAACAATACATTTTTATTTGTAGAGGTTTACTTATTAGTTTTCACCTAATTAGTCATGTTTTAAATTTTCGTTGACAATTTCTGCATTTCTATTTTTTTATTTATTCAATTTGATAATTATAGAGTCAGAACTCTCTGGGTATGATTCTGCTGTGTGACTTTGCCATCTGCCTCTCTCTCATAATACTTTGTTTTCCTTTTATGTTTGACTGCAAAGTTATACTTTTTAGAAGTTTATCTGTAAAAATCCTTTGAGTTGTAGAAGGAAAATTGGTTCCTTTAGAGAGCATTTGAATTTGCTTCTTCCAGGATCCCAGGGCACCAGTCTTAGATTATTAAATTAAATTCTTTATTGAAAAACTTTTTTGGACCCAACATGTAATAATGTACATTCTCATTTCTAAACCGCTTTGAAGAGATGACTAGGATGAGGAATTCTCCCCCCCCCCCGCCCACCCCATCACCCGCTCCTCAGGAATTGAACTCAGGGGCACTCGACCACTGAGCCATATTTTGTATTTTATTTAGAAATAGGATCTCACTGAGTTGCTTAGTTCCTTGCTTTTGCTGAGGCTGTCTTTGAATTCAAGGTCCTCCTGCCTTAGCTTCCTGAGCCACTGGGATTATAGGCATGCTCTACTATCCCTGGTGGGTCAAGAATTCTTATGGAAGTTGTTTTACCTTCTCTATTCAATACAAAGTTGAGACAAGCAATTTTCCCTGTAGTACTTTTGGGTAAGGTTTTGTATATTTTTAAGTCACCACATAAAGTGTTTGTAACCCTTTAGAACATATGGCAAGGGAGTATCTTCTATTAGACTCCCTAACACAAGTAGCCTACTACTTGTGCTGTTCACTACCCTTAGTGACTCCTGTAGTCTTTAAAGTAAACCAAAACACATGTTCACCTGGTTCAAATGACTCAAGACAAATACCTATTAGAGCAATCAGCAACATGTCCTAGTTCATTCCTTCATTTAATTTTTTATATGATTATCCTAGTAAGAATACCCTGGCAAGTTTGGCAATGCATTTAAGCAAATTTATAGTTGATGCAGGTGTTTGACTGTTTTCAGTGAAACAATCACTGTGCTCACTTTTTATTTTATGTTTTGTTATTATTATTGTTATTAGTAGTAGCACTAGTAGTAAAATCACAGTTCTCAAACAACAACAACAACAAAAGCTTCTCTGAGTAGAGGAGGATATGTAAAGTTGGGCCATCTTTTTGTGTAAGAATTATTTCTAGAGAAGAAATGTAATCATTATAAGCTTCTGTTAATGTAGGTGTAACTGATTTTGTTATATTTAAAAATCATTTTTAAATAAAAAAAGAGAGAATGGGTTAAATAAATGGCTATATATCCAGAAAATAAGCCATTTTAACATTTGATTTTAGACAGGATCTCCTGGATTTATTGAAAAGTAACAAAAGTTTTCTCTAAAAATTAAATACTCTTTGCTTGAAATATTTCATATTATAAAATTGGTTTGTATAAGATGTAAAAAAAAAGGGGGAATGATAGAATTTTTTTTTCTTCTTATCATAGAGGGATACAGAAGAATGGAAATTCAATCTCATAGACTTTACTCTGCAGGTGAAAAGACATCCTACGTGTGGCAGACTGCTGCATTGGGGAGAGGCAATGAAGATGACCCCAGTCTTTTTGTCCTTCTAGTGCCCCCGTACAGTGATGCTGGGATTGGTCAATTCAAAGTTTTTGTCAGTGAGATATTAGCAAAATGATGCAGGCAAAATTCTGATGTATACTTCATGGTGAGGACCTCTCAGACTGCTTTCCTTGAAAACTCAAGTGTCATGTTGTAAATTAATTTCTATTCACCTACTGGAGTGAGAGACCAAGTGAAGAGACCTGAAGGAAGCACTTGGAGAGCTATCAACAGTTAAGAATAACCAAGGCCCCCAATCATCAGCCACTGCCAAGACCCAATATGTTAGAGAGGCCTTCCTGAACCTGTTATCTCAGCTGCCCAGCTGACTATAGCACCAGAGTGATCCTAGTAGACATTGTACAAAGTAGAAGAGCCCAGGCAACCTGCAGAATCATGGGAAATAATATGTCATCATTGTTTTCAGCCTATAAGTTTTGAGAGATTTGTTATAAATAATAGATAAAAATCACCAAGTAATAAGATAAATTCAAACTTGGTACTAGGAAATTTTGTTTTCTCATATAAAAGCCACATTATTGTAGAAGCCAAAACATGGGTTCCTTTTGTTTTACAGTATGTTCTTCATTTTCAAAGTGCTTGGAAATAATTATTAAAGTACGAATTTGGACTTTTTTCACACCACCCCCTTTTCAACAAGATTTCATTATAAAGGTTGTAATGAAATCATTTGGCAGAGCTTAAATAATTCTTTCTATTATTAATTTGATCTATGTTAAGTGAACTGTTATGCAAATGTTTGCCTTAACTGCTAAGAACTGTCACTAAAGATTTATATTCTATACTGATGAATAATGCCAGACTGCGTCTTATGCCCCTTAATGAAGTTTTGACCTTATTTGCTCTTAAAAAATCTCTGTTCTTAAAAGCTTTAATTCTTTTGAATGATTTCTCAGATGTTTGAGGAGTCATACTGTGTAATATTGGCTATACTTCACAGCGTGCAACATTATATTGCACGTACGTTTTGCTATTGAGTGGTTTCATTTTGTAGTCTTGTTAGTACCATCATATAATTAAACTGCAAACTCATGTGGTGTAAAGGTCAGACATTTTAAATATACAAAAGCAAATGCTCTGTGTATTTAGAGTCCTACTCAATACACACCGAAATCAACTTAAGAAATGAAGAAATCATGTAAGCTACAATTGAAATTGCTAGTATTTAGAACAAGGTTTGTGGCGTCCTGCTATTCAAAATAAATCTTATAGAAATAATTTAAAGTTATGGCTCTATTTTCTTAAAGTACTCATGGGAAGAAAAGATGCCTGTTAGTTATTTTCAACCTAGTCATGAATAAGACTGATAACTCTAATTGGTAGCTGCTTTTTTCTTCTGAAAAATTTCCTCCATTATTTTTTTTCTTTTTCTTTTTTTTTTTTTTGTAGTTTCTTTTATAGTAGAAATACACTATCCTCTTTGCCTAATGATGAGAATTTGGAAGATTGTATCTAATCAGTTCTTTGAATATTAGTTTTGTTAATTGACACAATACTTTAAAAATATTTCTTTCTTTCTTTTTTTGGGGGGAGATGGGAGGTACCAAGAATTGAACTCAGGGACATTCAACCACTGAGCCACATCCCCAGCCCTCTTTTGTATTTTATCTAGAGACAGAGTCTCACTGAGTTGCTTGGCACCTCACTGTTGCTGAAGCTGGCTTTGAACACAAGATGCTCCAGCCTCATCCTCCCCCAGCCACTGAGATTACAGGTGTTTACCACAACACCCAGCTCAAAATATTTATTTCTAAATGCACTTCTTTTAAGTTCAAAAGAGTATGATTGTTTATACTAACTATATTTATTTCATCTCAGCCTAGTACTAGAATTCTAGAGAAATTCAATGCTTATGCAGTCTTGGGTAGTATTGTTATTAGATGGAGTTACTGGGATAGTAAAAAAACAAACAAAAAATTCTTGTTAAAAAATGTTCCATGTCTGTAATCCCAGCGGCTAGGGAGGCTGAGATAGGAGATTGCAAGTTCAAAGGTAGCCTCAGCTGGTGTTAAGCAACTCAGGGAGACCCTGTCTCTAAGTAAAATACAAAATAGGGCTGGGGATGTAGCTCAGTGGTGGTTGAGTGCCCCTGAGTTCATTCCCAGTACAAAAAAAAAAAAAATCAATTATTTTTTTGAGAACCTTTTGAATTAAATTTAAATGTTCCAGGTGCTGATAATCACATTGTTGTACTAGATTATTGTTAAGGTGGTTCAAATAGAGATGGTGCTTGCCGGGTGCAAAGATTTGCAGGCAGAGAGCAATTAGCAGTAAACTATTTTATTCACTGTCCAAGACAGGAGAGGAAATGGACTCCTTGAAAGGTGTCTCCCTTGTCCTCAGGGGTTGGGGTTTTCAAGGGTTTGTAAGGGTTTGTTAAGGTTAGCAGATCCTGAGAGAAGCAGGATGTCCTGCAGACTCTCTGGGTGTTTCTGGCAGGGTGCCTGCAGCAGCTCCTCTAGGATGTGGTTTTTGAGCTCTCCACTTGCTATGGTCCCCATGCTCTTCTTTTGTTTTAGCAGGTGCTGCCTTACCTTGTTGTGAGTTTATAAGGACCTAGGACTCAAAGACAAGACTGTCATAAAAGAATTTGCTTCATCCTATCAATTATTTTTGACACTTTATAGGAGCAGAGATTATTTATTCATTTATAAAGAATGTGGGATTTTTCTTAAAGGAGATTAATATCGTGAAGCTCCAATCTTTCACTTGATAAATGACATCTTCTACCATAGGTCTTTCTAACTAATGAGTCCTTGAAGAGGTGTCGCCCTATAAAATTTCTCTCTCTCTCTCTCTCTCTCTCTCTCTCTCTCTCTCTCTCTCTCTCTCTCTTTCTGGGAAAACATTAAAAACTTTCATAATATACACAAAGTATTTTTTAAATTAGATATTCTTCTACTCAAACAATAGATCAGATTTTCCATCTAGAATGGTTCTCTTTGAATTATGTCCAGATTAAGAAATAGTAGAAAATCAAATAATTAAGCTTAATATAAGTAAGTAAAGCAAAAGTTCAAATTAAGCAATTGTCATCAATGTCATTGTTTGGGCATTATTCATATAATTCTGAAAAAAAGATTGTGAGTTACAGGGATATATCAATACACACTATCACTGGACACTATCTCTTTTATCTAGGATTATGATTCAGAAATAAATGATTGAACTTGACTTTTTTGTATGTTATGTTTCACTGAAAATATAAATCAGGAAACAATTTTATGTCTAAGAGTAGTTTTTAAAAAGAGTTTTGTTCATTTTTGTAATCGTTTTAACTCCATCTTTCTTTCTTAACATGCATTCTACTCTAATGTTGAATACAATCTCCACATTTTGTTTGTCCTCTCCCCTTTTCTCTGTCAAAGATCTTTTCATTCACTAGCCTTATTGATGATGCCCTATTTCATCAGGTAGCCCTCACAGCCTCCCAGAAACCTTCACCTGAGGCTCATAATATGCATCTGACTTGCACTTATTTGATCAATGTGGAATTTCTTCTTAGACTGAAACTTCTCAGGCACAGAGACCATGGCTGTTACTCACAATTGACTATTTCAACACATACTAGAGTGTGTGGCTCATAGCAAATCTTGACAAGTATTTGTGGAATGCATGAGTTTAGCGAGCAAGTTCAAATAAAATGATATTTTCTAGATGTTTAGATTTCTGATTCCTGTCAAATTTTGTATCTTCTGGGGAATCTAAGAGAATTTGGAATGGTCTTTGGTGGCTTTTTTGATCTCAGGTTGTGGCATGGCTGTTACATGTTCAATTCTGGGGAGAGAAGGGAATACACAAAGAGTCTTACTATTTTTTACATTCCTTGAATATCTTCAAAGTCAAAAAAACTACCATCCACAACCTCAATTTTCCTTGAGAAAGAAAGAAAGAAAGAAAGAAAGGAAGGAAGGAAGGAAGGAAGGAAGGAAGGAAGGAAGGAAGGGAGGGAGGGAAAACAAAGATCATTGTTATTAGAGGAAACACTTAAAGAATCACAAGCCCATTCATGAGGCCCAAGTTCCCTCTCCTATAAGGTTAAGGACCTCATTTGACTGGAGGTATTTGAGCATTACTGTTTATATTCATCCTCTCTATACAATTCATTTTGGAACTATACTTTTAAACATGAGAATTAGTTTAATCTATAAAACACAGAGGATATGGATAGATGCTAAACACTGTTCAGAAAATTTGAGCCTATATTTTTAAAAAACTATTAAATACATGAAAGCAATATGAGCATTACACTCATTATTCTTGTCATTTTAAGGAGTGTAAAACTAGATTATTTTTGTTTTGATGCATTTTTTTGGACATAAGTCTCCCCCCAGTTAGAATTACTAATGGAAATATATTTGTGAGCTGTGAAGCAGATGGTTCGAACAAAGTCTTTTTCTCAGTGTAGCATTGTTTATGTCAAAATCCAAACCACACCATTTTTAACATTTAATAAAGAAAACATTCTACAAAATACTTTTAATTATTTAAATGATTGTCTAAAATGACTTTTCATTTGGAAGACTGAACATTTGTGGGTCTTGGGCAATGTAATAAGGTCTTTTATAACCCATTAGTAACTTATTATGAGCAAAACTTGATTGATATGCAATAATATAAAGAAATTTGGGCAGGATTGTTACAAAAGAGAAACTATTTTAAAAAATAAAACCTGTCTGTTCTTAGGATAAACAAAATACTTAACTCTGAATATTAATATCTAGTAATGACTGTTCAAAGGAAAAGGATATCTAAATAATCACTAGTAAGTCAGTAAAACTTATAATTTAATTTTTAAGAAGACTTACCAAGAAATTTTGGAATCATAGGGATATAATTTTAAAGCTTTGATTTATATGTCGTCATTGTATGTCTTTCTCATTGTTTTTTATTTTTTTTTTAAATCTTTGTGTCCCAGTTGGGTGTACAGAGAATACAGTAAGGATTTTTTCTACTCTTGATAATAATTCTAACTATATGTCAAAAAAATTAAAAAATCTGAGCATACCACCTGAAATGTGCATGAGTGTGTGCAGAGTTGAAAGAAAATATTGTGTATTTCCTATAACATCAACTGCTTAAAATAAAGAACTGTATCTAGAAATAATGCTTTTAAATTCTTCTTACAACATTTTATAATTTAGTACCTGATTATTAGAAATTTATAACTTGTTTCTGCACTACTGAAATATTGAGCATTTCTAAGGAATAAACAAAATCCTTCTCTTTGCATATTTTTTCTGGAACTATGTGAAAAATACTTTTATCCTCTACTGGGTTAGCGCAAAGAGCTTTGTTTCCTTATGACCAGTAACATTTATAGAAAGAAAACTTATGTTTGTAGTATGTTATGAAAACACAGCATAATTGAATATGCCCCATTTTATTTCAGAAAGGATATATTTAGGGAGAAACAAAAATAGTTATGGTAAAGTCTGTCTTCCAATAATAATCTTGATTCCTACTATACAACATAACAGAGTGTTACCCTACAATTAGAATGTTTCTTATTTGAGAAGAAGTGCCCTTTCCAGTCTAAAAGTGTGACTTTCTGATTTTCTTCCTTTATTCTTCCTGTGAATATGAAAGTCTATCAGAAATTTCTTGTAACTTGTCTTTAAACTACTCTGAATAATGCCCCCAAATTACATTATGTACTCTCTAATATTTGATTCTAAATCTTTACTTACACATCAAAAATTGTATCTAAAACTGCTTTTGAAACTACAGATAAACAAACAAACAAACAAAAAAGCATGGTGAAATATTGTTCTAATAAAACATTCTGAAAATCAGTCTTTAAACAGATTTTAAATGAAGCTCCACATATTGATTACCCAGCTGCAATTTGCTTTATTTATTCTCCCACCACCTTTTTTTAAAAACTGTAGTATTTTAAAGACATTCTCAGACATTATGTTATTGTTCCTTCAGCATTCATTTTGAATTGATAGACTCTTATTTTTAACATAGCTACTATTCAATGATCATACTCTATCTAATTAAAATAATTACTTCTCACCATCACCATTGAGATGTTGCAAAATATCTAATTTCAGAAAAGTTGCCAGGATAATGCAAAGAATCACTCTCTTCACTTAAATTTAACAATTGCTGCAATGTGGCCACGTTTGCTCTTTCTTTCTTTTTTTAAGTCTACTTTCACAGACTCTTTCTCTCACTCTATCTTCTGAAACCAAGTGAGAATTAATTGCAAATATCAGGATTCTACATATTACTTAAGACTAAGTCTCTGAAGAAGCTGGAATTCTCCTACAAAACAACAAGAAAATGATCACCCTCAGAAAATTTAGAGTTAATATGATATAATTTACTAATATTTACTTCTATTTAATGACACTCAATGGTCTCAACAGTACTCTATATAACTGTTAATTGCTCTAATCCACAAGCCTATCAAGGATCACATTGTGCACTTCTCCCTTATTTTAGAATACTACCCGAAACTTCATTTTTTTCCATTTTCTTTTCATATTTTAAAATAACAAAGGCAATATTTTGAAAGTAG
The DNA here is from genome assembly GCF_048772815.1 of Callospermophilus lateralis. Classification (NCBI taxonomy): domain Eukaryota; kingdom Metazoa; phylum Chordata; class Mammalia; order Rodentia; family Sciuridae; genus Callospermophilus; species Callospermophilus lateralis. The sequence goes on along the minus strand of NC_135311.1, from coordinate 86,716,596 downwards.
CCTTCAATTTTCACGTGTCTGTTGCCTCATGATTAGATTTCAGTTAGTATTTAATTTCTTTTTTTTTTTTTTGCAGGAATATTACATGGATACACCACATCAAGCAATATGCTACATTATTGATGATGTTATGTTTGCTCATTTGGTTAATGCTATGCCCACCAGATTTCTCCATTTTAAATGTGCCTTTTCCTATTATAATTAATAAATCATATGTGGAATGAAACTTCAACAATATGCAAATATCCTATGCCTGATGAATTTTTACACGGTGGAAACTATCTTTTCCTTTGTATTTTATACCAGTCTTCACTCAAAACTTCCCATTTGACTCATAAATATTTTGAGTTCTTTTGGGTGACATGTGATCAGACAAGACTACTTATTTTATTTCATTTTGATGACTACTATATTTCTTTATTTTCTGATGGTCTCCCTTCCCACTCTCCTCACTTGACCTCTCTTTTCATTTTATACATTGCCTAATTAGAGAAATGGGTCTATTGCTTTATAGAGTGATGGTTTCCTTGAGGTGTGGTCACTTTGATCTTCCGTTTCCCATAAGTCCTATAAACTGCTATTCAGATTCAGAGCTTGGCAAAATTCCTTTCTAGATTTTTAAAGACACATACTTCATAAATAGTGTTAAGAACTTTCTACCTGTCTTTTAAAACCCATTAAGTTCAAGTTTACAAATCTGAAAATATTTCAGTAAAATTGACACTGGTGCATTTAAACAGGTTGGAAATCACAATCTAGAGTGTATATATATATATATACACACACACACACACACACACACACACACACACATATGTATATACATATATAAACATTATTATATGATAATTACATTGTAATATTATTATATAGCTATGGATTATATTATATAGTTACATCAATAGTATATTCTATATCTGGGACAATTGGTTATTAAAGGAAGCATATTAATGTTTTTAATTTACAATGGTCTTTGGCCAAAACTAACCTCATTCTATCCAATACCTATGAATTCACTGTTTCTGAAGAAAATGTAATCACATCCAAGCTTTATGACTTATTGTGTCACTGTGTTCCTCAGCTTTCCATACTAAAACAAGATACCTGAGTTAATCATCTTTAAAAAGGAAAGGCTTATTTTGGAGGTCTGTGGTTTGTTGGCCATATTGATTTGGGGCCTCTGCAAGGCCATACACCACGGCAGGAGTGCACATGGAGCAAGTTACTCACTTCACAGTGGCTGGAAAGCAAAAAGGAGAGGTAGAGGAAGGGCCAGGATCCCAACATCCCTCGCAAGAGCTTGCCCCCAATGACCTACAATCTCCCTCCTACTAGGTCTCATTTCATAAAGGTCCTCCCCCAATAGTGCCATGGTGGGAACAAGGCCTTCCTTCTTTTTGAGAGAGAGAGAGAGAGAGAGAGAGAGAGAGAGAGAACTTTTTAATATTTATTTTTTAGTTTTTTGGTGGACACAACATCTTTACTTTATTTTTATGTGGTGCTGAGGATGGAACCCAGCGACGCATGCATGCCAGGCCAGCGCACTACTGCTTGAGCCACATCCCCAGCCCCTCAAACTATAGTACTAATTTTTTATTCAACAATTTCTTGTTTATAAGGATTTTCCCATAGCTTAGACCATCAAATAAGAAGGAGATTAATATTAAAAGTTGAAAATTCTGAACAATCACTAAAATCTTGTCTTTTACATGTCATATTTTCCTCTCTACATGGTATCTGAGAGATGGAGAGCATTTTAAGAAGAGGCCAAAAACAATTCAGTTAAGAAACAACGTAACAATTAAAATTGAACTGCTCTTGTACACAATGATAAAATAAAATAAATTTATATGAAATTACTAATTTTCTGGACTAAATGGACAAATGCTAATTTTTTTTACCTAGCTTTTTCCTCGTAACTTTAATGAAAGTGAACATACTCATTTCTTAAAAAAATTAAAAAATAAAAAGACTTGTCTATTGTTAAATAACTCTATCCCAAATGATGCTGTTTTTTTTGGTATGTGTTATCTTAAAACCCATGTTCCTCTAAACTCCACATTTAAGACTTACTTATGCTTTCTCTAAAAACTTAAAAGTCCTTTTCTCATCTGTGTAACAATCTGTAAATAATTGGAAAGCATGGTGATAGCACCTCTTGTCTATCTAGCCCACACATCTTCAGAGCTCCACTCAGAGATCTGTCACAAACTTACACCTTTGCACGCTGAGCTGCCACGAATGTGTAAATTTAGCTAGAGTGAGAGGTAACAGAAAGAGACACAGCTAGGACAAGGTGGAGAATTTATACCTTATCTAAATACCTTACACAGCAGCTCTCAGCTTCAATCAGTTGCTGCCGAGGGGAAAAATATGGGCCTGTTGTTGCCAGATTTTTTAATTCCTGAAATTTGGTTTGTATGCCAAATCTCCTTATTTCTAAATATGCATATCTATTCTAAACTTAAATCACTGTACAGTTCAATACTTTCCACAACAAATAAAACATGTTTGAATGGTCAGATTCTGTGTCTCAGCTACCAGTTGAAACTTTTGCTTCAATCAATCAAAAGTTGATAGATAAATATCCAGACTCCTGTGCTTCTTCCTTTGGAGGGTCTAGATTCTATCCATCACCTTCTTAAAATATGGTTCATGAAGCTGAAACCAGGCATGGTACGGTGAAAGAACATAAGACCACCCCTTCCTTTAACTCAGCTAACTTTCCTTAACTTGATTTTAACTTTCTGCCACTTTTTTTCACCATTACCATATTTCAGTGTGTTCTTCTAGAAGCTAAAAATCTTTTCACATAAATTGCTGCTAAGTCACATAGAGGCCCTGTCTCCAATTTTCTTCCCGTTAGTCCAACAATGTGTTTTAAAAATTTACTCATTCTTTTTAATTTTTAAACTTTTGCAAGGTAGCATGCTTTTTGTTAAGTGAATATATTTGCCTTTGAAGAAAATAAAGGTTTGCAATGGGCAAAATCTAATCTCTTTAATACTTCTAGTGTAATGTAAGGAAAAAAGTGGGGTGGATCACAGCAATATGACAAAGATATTTGTTGCATAAACATGTCATTGGGAAGAAACCATGCTTTTCTTTTTCAGCTCTTTAAGGAAGTGGAATAAACAGTTCAGTAAGACAGAAACATGTTGTTTAATTTTGTGTTTGGCAGGATAGACTGAATCTCAGTCTGATTATATGATATAAGATATTGCAATATCCATTAAAAAGTCATTCTGCTAATGGCAACAAATGTGCAAATGCTGCTTCTTTTATAAATGATGAAATACTATCATAATTGTTGTTATTATCTCATTAACTAGGATACCAAGCAGGGTGTGTGTATGTGTGTGTGTGTTCGTGTGTGTGTGTGTGTGTGTTTGTGTGTGTGTGTTCTTTAAAAATAACTAATTTAAGATCACTAATTAAGATCACTCTCTCCTGGATACCATTGGAAATTCTGAAAAATTAGTGCTTTTATTTTCTATATGGTCATAATTAATCAGTCTATTTAAGGTGTTCAATACAAATTTGATTTTTATGATAGAATTAATAAAAATAAAATCATAATTTAAATATCCAAACATGATTTGCAACAGCACCATGTTCTAGCACATTTTTCACTTGTGATTATTTTTTAGTAACAACCACAAGAAAAATAAGAAGAAAAAACTAAATTCTTGCATTCTCATTTTATATTGCAAGCTTAATATTATTTCTAAGTTTACTATTACATATTTGTTATTATGTGATAATAAATTACATACTGAATGTAATTTGAAAATAAAATATTAATATTTTTATGCCCTTCACTCTCTATTATTAAACTAACTGATATTTGATGTTGAGACTTTAGAGATGAAACTCTGATAATCTAGAATAATGAAATATGTGTCAATGACATAGCACAGTTGAAATTCCACTTAAATTTTGAAATTTACATTTGCTGACATATCCACCTACATATCCAGAAACACAACCTAAAAGGAAATCATTTTACTCTGAAAGCAGCATAATTGTTAGCTCTAACAATGTTTCCTTGAAGAAGAAAAAGTTACATATGAGTAGACTGCTGTTTATTTTTACCCTTCTAAATGTTACACTTATTGGTTAAAATAACACTGTTATTATGAAGGCATTTATATACAAATCTAAGTTTTTTGTCAATTAATAGTCAGGCTTATAAAAGAAGACCATGAGCCTTAAAATTATGTATATAATGTTATAATTGACATGGTATTTATTCATATTGCATTCCAATTTTTTTAGGTTTTTTAAAAATGTACTAATAGAAAATTGCTTACAGAATAAACATTGCTAGTTTATGACCAGAAAGGGACCTGAGTCTGTGCATTGACAAAGGAAACCATATTGCTTTTCAAATGACAATTCCAAAGTGACAAGGGTTGAGATTACATTAAAAAAAAAAAAAAAAAAAAAAAAAAAAAAAAAAAAAACTTTATTTCTAAAGGTTTATTTTAAGATAAAGAATCATGTAGTGGTTTCTTTTTCTTCTTCTTTCTTTCTTTTTTTGTACCAGGGATTGGACCCAGAGGAGTAACCACTGGGCCACATTCTCAGCCCTTTTTTATATTTTATTTAACGACAGGGTCTTGCTGAGTTGCTTATAGACTTGCTCAGTTGCTGAGGTTGGCTTTGAATTTACAATTCTCCTGCCTCACACAAAGCCTCTGGGATTACAGGTGTGTGCCACCATGCCTGGCTACTATAATGGTTTGATTTTAAAAGCAAAACTTTAGGAATAAATTGTCCAATGCTCAGAGCAATCAAAAACAGTTTTTTTTTTTTTTTTCCAAAGAACAATTTAATGACATGGGCTGGAAGGAACTTGAACAACAAAGACTATGTTGACCATTCTAACACATCAGGCTGTGCTATGAAATGACTAAAAAGTTCTGAAGGTTTCAGTTTACTTTTAATCACCAGCAGTTGTGCAAATTGGTAAAATTGGTAAATTTTCACCAGTTTCCAAAATAGTGGCCTAGAATTGGGGAATCTCTGAAATTCATGCACTGCCTAAGTGTGCATGAGACAACCGCGAAGCAAGCGATGGGCCTCCACCAAGTTCTCTAGATCTCATAGTCAGGGTGTGGCCTGTGGACATCAGCCAGTTTGAGAACTGCTTATCATTCATCCTTAACAACACAAGCATTTAGAAACTTTTACGGCATTTTGACGTTGCTGCTCTATCTAAACCTGTGATGTTTGTCAAATGCAATTATTAAAAATTAAATTAACTGAGCTTGTATTCCATGTACCTTACTTTACATTTTAATTTCATTTTTGTAATTATTTATTTGTAATGCAATTTACGAAATAGTGACAAGCAGTAGACTGGAAATTAAAACAAACAAAAAGTTCTTCATCACAGATAGTTTTGAGAAGCTCTGATCTAGATGGCAAGTACCTGGGGCCTTGAGTAGTCTGTTAGCCTCTATTCAGAATCCCAAATAAAATATTCATGGGTGTCTGTCCTGAACATTTCGATGCTTGACTCCATACATGTCAACACTATGGTAAAAATGCTGGTTACTAACTTTTTAATTCACCATTCCTTCCAAGTTTATTTCAGGTAGATTATGTAAGGGTGATGATGGAAGGTGCCAAGTTGGATTTAGGTTCACTCTTACCTCCCCTACTCATTGTTGAGCCTCAGTTTTTTCAGTCTCTGTGATGTCAGTAGTGTCTTCCTTGCAGGGTGTCTATGAGGATCAAGGAAGGGAGGTTATGTCAAGCACTTGACACACCATATGGGCTCAATAATGGAGAAAGCTTTACCCTTTCGCTTTCTTTCTCTTCTGAATAGCACATATAATAGCCAAGGTTTTTAAATGTATAAAACTCGCTCGAATAATTCTGATCAACAATTTTTACAAATATGGATTGATTTCTCAGTAATTTATTTTGGAAGGAGTTCTATAATTTCTTGCTTTTGTAAAAAAATTTTATGAGTGCAGATTGCTATGAACATATAACCAAAGGAAAGATACAAATTCGTTAGATGTTTTTCTCTTCCTGCTGAGCTGTACTGGAAATCTGTGACAATGGACAAGGGCATGATATCATAAGCCATTATTATTATCTCATCAATGAAATGATTTATAATGATCATGGGGCAAGCTGTGTGCTAATAATGAAGTCATCCCATACAATTTGCAAAAGCCACATATGGTGATGTACCTTTTCCTACTGTTTTACATCTATTTATAACTCAATTATTGGGTGTTATTATTAAGGGGGTTGTTTTCAGACTGAACAGTATCAGCTAAACGGATGGTAAAAAAAAAAAAAATCTGTAAAAATATACTTAGCTTATTGTGTTATGTGTCTCTTTGCAGCCCAGTGCTTAAATCTCTATGATTTGAACTAGGAATATGTGTTTGGTTTATAGATTAAATACAGTATTTACTTTCATTCTCTATTTGCATGTAGGAGGGTTTTTAAATATGGTACTATTAGGAATATGATTGTGTTGTTAGATCCAGTCAAGGAATAAATTAGGCTCATTTGAAAAGAACAATTCTTTTCTCTGCTAAGATACAGTTTCCGAAATTATCATTATGGTGGGTAATGACCACGGAAGTGTTAATGCTCTCAGCAGTGTACCTTACTTGCTTCCTCAATAACTCATCGGAAATGTAGCTGGCTGCATTTTCAATTCTTTTTCCTTACCTTCCTTTCAGTTTGAGCACTATCATACATGCTAATTTTCCTTTAACCCATTGGGAGTGTACAAATATGTATGACGCAGTTAGGTTACATAACTTTAATGCCAGTAACTTCATATAATTATATGGAGAGTTTGGGAGGTGATTTTTTTTTTTTTGGTAGGTTGCCAAATCATTGCTGTTCTGCATTCACAGAACTGTTAGGAACTTATTCCTTATAAAAATATACCGTTTTTACTTGGGCCTCCACATAAGTTAATGTGGAAATGAACCTAAATTTGTTATAAAAACCACATCATTAAAGGTAATCAGCAAAGAAAAAACTCCTTCGTGGGGTATGAGGTCATTAATAATCTCAGCTAAATATTGATAAATTTATCGTTTTTAAAATTCAAATACATTTAAATAGTTTTGTACTGTGGGGGTGTTTAATACATAAAGTAAATGATCTCTAAGACCCTCAAAGTTTATGTGCTATCCCCCAAGAAGCAAAACTTCAATAAGGGATAATGTTAGTGACCTGTGCCCATTACCAAAATTAATAAACAGATTAAATAATTGGAAAAGTTTTAGTCTTATTTTAAAAACAGATGTTATTTATTTAAGGTATCTCCTGCTACTACAGTGCTATTTAAGTTATTTTTTATAATTAATAAAATTTATTTTGAAAAAATAACTTCAGTTCACAGTAAAATGGAGCAGAGAGTACCCAGAGTTCTCACATATCCCCATTTCTCACCCCCAGCCTTCCCTACATTTTACATTATTCACCACAGTGGAAATTTGTCACAATACATCTATAGTGACACATCAGTATTGTCCAAAACCCATAGTTTGTAAAAGAGTTCACCGTTGGTGTAGTACAATCTATGAGTTTGGGCAAATGCATAATAACACATATCCACTACTGTAGTGTCATTCAAAACATTTCCCTAAAGATCCTCTGTTCTGCCTATTCATTCTCCTCTCTCTGCACAACTCCCAGCTGCTTGCCACCACTGATCCTTTTAATGTCTCAATGGTCTTGCCTTTTCTGGAATGTCATATAGTTAGAATCATTTAGTATATAGCCTTTCCAGATTGACTTCTTTCATTTAGTAAAATGCATTTATGTTTCCTCTGTGTCTTTTCATGGTTTGATAGCTCATTTATTTTTAGTGCTGAATAATATTCCATTGCCTGGATGTACTACATGCTTACCCAGTCACATCTTGGTTGCGTGCATATTTTAGCAATTAAGAACAGAACCATTATAAATAGCTATGTGCAGAATTTTCTGTGAATCTATTTTTTTTTCAATTTCTTAGGATAAATATCAAGAAACATGAGTCCTAGATTAATGATAAGAGGGTCTTTAGTTTTGTAGGAAATTGACAAACTGTCTTCCAAAGTGACTGCCATTTTACAATTCCCCTAGCAACAAATGAGAATTTCTCTCATTTTACATCCTTGTCAGCATTTAGCATTGTCAATGTTTTGGTTGGGGCCATGTATGTAGAGGTGTCTCATTGTTATATGTTTTATGTATATTTTAAAGGTTAATAATCTACCCATAAGTCAAGACTGCCATAAGAAAATGAACATCTGTCAAAAGGTCCCTAGCTCTAGAAAAGAATGACTTTTATTGCAGCAAGTTTTATAGCAGTCCACTCATTATCCCTGGTTTTGTTTTCTGCTGTTTAAGTTACCAATGTTCAATTGTGGTACCAAAATATTATGTGGGAAATTTCAAAAATAAACAGTACGTGAGTTTGAACTTGCATGCCATTTTTGATTAGTGTGATGAAATTCCATGTGATTGCACCCTGAAACATGAATTATCCTTTCATCCAATGTATACATACTGTATACATTGCCCACCCATCAGTTACTTAGCAACTAGCTATCTCAGTTATCAGATTGGCTGTAGAGGTATCCCAGTGCTTATGTTCAAGTGACCCTCAAGTGATAGCCTAATGTTGCATCATAATGCTTGCATCATTTAACTCACTTTATCTCATGTAGATACTATATCATCTCACATCCTCACTATAAGAAGGGTGAGTTTAGTACAATATTTTGAGAGAATGATGGAGACAGAGACAGACAGGGAGAAGAAAGGCAGACTCCATTCCTATAACCTCTATTACAATATATTGTTGTAATTATTCTATTTTATTATTGTTAGTTGTTGTCAATATCTTGCCATACCTAATTTACAAATAAAAATTATTGTAGGTATATATGTATGTATAAGGAAAAACATAAAATAGGATACTATCTGTGGTTTAAGGCATCCCTATTGGTCTTGGAGTGCTTTTTTCTTGCCTAAGGAATGGACTGCTGTAATCATTTTAAAGAAAAATACTATAGATATATAGTGGTTGGAAAAATTACTGGGAGAAAAAAGGTGAGTGAAAATTCTAAAGACTTTTCTTATTGTCAACATAATATCTTTTCAAATGTTTACTCCTAGGAGAAGAAGTTTTCAGAGTTTTTATTAACCTGGTTGTAGCTATTGGTTAACTAAATGTGTTTAGCAAAAAATTTCAACATCAGTTTCACTGTGTGTGTGTGTGTGTGTGTGTGTGTGTGTGTGTATGTATTCATGTATTCATGCACAAGTGGGACTCATCATAGTATGTTCATACATGGATGTTACATAATTTAGAAGATTTAATACATTAGTACTTTCATATGCCCTCCTATCCTCCCTCCTTCTCTATTCCCTTCCTCTACTTTATTGGTTTCTCTTCTATTTTAATGAAGAATTTCTCTCTCTCTCATATGAGAGAAACATTTGACTTTTGTCTTTTTGAGTCTGGCTTATTTCACTTAGCATGATATTCTCCAGTTCCAACCATTTACCAACAAATGACATGATTTTATTTTTCTTTATGACTGAGTAAAATGCCATTGTTAGACCTCATATTCTTATTTCTCAATCTTCCATGTTGGATCAAAATGTCAGTACTGTTTCAAGGTACCTGATATTAATTCAAATTTAGTACATTAATTAAAAACTAAGACAGCCTTTTAATCAGACAGTACACAATTATGAATTGGCTAAGCCTCTAACTAGAAAGAAAGGAAGGAAAATAGTATTCTGGATTTCTTTTTTCATTTGTGAAAAAGGTTCATATTGGGTTAAAAAATGCAATTACATTTTATAGTTATGAAATTATTTCAACAGGACCGTTAAATTGCCCTCACAATATAACAAGTAAAGTTTACTGCTAGCAACAGCTTGTTTTGTAATTATCACATGGGAGCATTTTTCCTAAACTCTCATTCCAGTAGATATTGGTTTAATTTATCAGAATTTCCTATTATAGTGTTTTCAGGTAGGGCATTAAGTTATTACTCAAACACAATGGTGTCTGAGTTCTTATGTATTACAGACTGAATGAGCAGAGAGAAACAAAATTATATCTCATTCTAGTGAAAATGACAGCAGCATTTTTTTCTTTAACGGCATCCTAGGGGAGACCCAAACTGATTTGCACTCTGCTCTCCATTTGTATAGTTAATTAATCCAAAAGAAGCATTCATTAACTTTAATTTCTCAAGTCTGTTCAACTTTAAAGTTTTCTCTTAAGATTGCATATGACTTAGCAGACAAGAACAAAAGAAGTTGGTTTTAGGAACTTAAAATATGCTTAATAAGAATATGGATTAGTATATTCCTCACTATGAAAGCTTACAGTTTCTCCTCTTCTCTTTCCCTCTCTTTCTTCCACTCTCTCCCTTTGTGTTTATGTATAGATACACATGAGAGAGGAGAGTTGAGACAGAATGGAAACAGATGTTGTGTAGTTTCCCATTGCTACTCTATTTAATTACTTACCACAGGTATAGTGGCTTAAAATGATGCAATTTTTTTTTTTTTTTGCTTTTAGTTCTGAAGGTCAGAAGTGCAAAACAGGTTTCCTTGGGATAAAAGCAGGGTATAGGTAGGACTGCATTCCTTTCTGGAGGTTCTGGGGAGAAACTATTTTCTTGCCTTATAAAATAACTTTAAAATGAGAACACACAAAGAAATCAACTGCTTGAATGATATTTTAATGCAGTATATTGCCTTAAAATTATAATTTTACCCAAATCATGATTAGATAAGAGTCAATGTGACTCAGAAGTTGGACATTTGTACTGTGGTTTCAAATTCAGAATTATTTTGGATTTGATCCATTAATGAAGCTTTAAACTCAAGTTATTGCTATGAGAATAGAAACCTGGTGACCCTACTGAACTGTATTTTTTCAGCAATCTCAAACCCTTTAAGTGAAGGCACCTCGTTGCTTGTATTCTCTGTAGATGCTGACCTGAAGATTCACACATAATGAGAACATTGCTGAAGTAGTAACCTTGTCATTTTAAAAAAGTATCTGCCAATAGTTTCCTGATATCCGCAATAGATTCAACAGATAGAAGAACAAGTAAGGCTTCTGAAATCTTATGACCTCAATAGAATGTGAAGTAATGAATGCATTCCTCAGGAGGGATGATGTGGGAGAAGCAGCAGATATTTACACTTTCTCTGACAGCTCTGGATTAAACAGAAAGTTACATGATTCCACACCTAGATGAATTTATTTGTTGTCTGTCAACTGTAGTAAATAAAATGTTATGTGTGAGAGATAATTCCTATGTAGATTTGACACAGAGGGTTCATGCTCTGGTATACTTTAGTGAATCAGGTCAGTCATTCGAATATCCCACTTATTTATTTATTTTTTTAAGATTTTCAAACATATTGTTTTAAGAATGAAATGCAGATGGGCAGTACAGAGTGTAGTGATAAACAGAACTGGTTCAGAAATCAGATTGCCTGTATTAAACGTGGTCCCACCTATCATTCATGGATTATGTTACCTGTTCTTTTCTTTTTTTTGGGGGGGGGCATACCTGGTTGTACTTCAGATTTCCTCTCTATAAAAAGGGCATAATGTAAGGTTACTCTTAGGAATATGTGGGAAATGGTCATGAAATACATAGCAAATAGTGTGTACTTGATAAGCACTCCAAAATGTAAATTGTTTTATGTGTAAATTGACCTTATTGTAGATGTTTAATCTACAGTTACATGATACTCGAACTCATGCATGAGAAAAAATATTTCTTAAATTTTTCTTTTAATTAAGGAAGCCCTAAAATTAGAAGTGGCTTTTGCTTTAAGCTAACTATCTTTTAGGCTTGAAGCTTGGAGAAGAAAAAACAAAAACCATGATTTTGTTAATTGGGAGGCTAATGTAAAAAAACTCAAGGACATTAGCAAAGAGACTTAAGATGCTCTAAAATTTCATTAACCAAGTAAGTGCATTACAGAATTTGCAAATTTCAATTTGCCAAACTTTGGCTTTCATGTTGACTTTAGCTTTTGTATTTACAAATACAAATTTAAAAATATATATATTTGCTTAAATAAATTAACTTTAAGTGGTATAATCAGTGTATTCCTGGGATGCCAAGCATAAATATTTTTAACACCTAGCACTGCATCCAAGTAGAAAGTGAGATTCTAGTCTCAATGAGATTCTAGATATAGTGTGAACACTTTTCTAAGTGTATGTCCTCTGCCAATTGATCACATCAGGAAGCCAAATGTATTGGGTCCAGGACGTCAGTGAAAGGAGATATTAGTTAGAGATTAGATACCAATATCAAGACACCTCAGCAAGATCTACAGAAAGATTTGTCCTGAAATGGGGAAATGACTGATTTAGAATAAATCATCCTCAATTACACAATAGGTTCCCTGGATGTTATTCTATACCCTACACATCTGTTTCTATGTCTGTTTTGATTAGGTGGAAATCTCACTTTCCCATTTAGCATGAAGATTGATTTTTCTTTTATTGCTTTGTCAGTTTTATTTTCTGACTCTTTTTCTCATAATATGATAATGCAAAGGAAGAAAACTTGATTAATTCCATTGTTATTAGGGAGTAGTTTCCTTAAAGCAGACCAATTATTCAGTCAGGAAAAGATAGAGTCATAAAGCTAATGGGACATAGTTTGTGGAGAGAGCTATGCTTTTTAGTTTTCATGGTATATGATGACCTTGAATTATGTGGGTTCCTTAGGCTCTGCTCCCTGTATGTAGCAACAGTGTCTGATGTTAGATGAAGAAAAAAAAAAAGTAAATGAAATAAAAGAATGTGGGAAAGAAGCCATTCTTCATGGTTATCAACAGTAAGCACTTTAGAGAGTCACACTGGTCCAAACACCAGGGAGAAGCAGTAAATTATGGAGTTATTATGATACCTCGTGGGGATGCCTATGAGTTTTTACTATAGGTTCCAAGACCACATATCATGCTTTTCCTTAAAGAATGGTTATTATTTCTTGTCTTCATAGGGTACAAAGTGTAGCTTTTATCTGCCATGATACATCTTAACCTTTGAGCTGGATGAAGAAAATATGTTCTTTGAATTGTACATCCTCCTGATGAAATTTGGCTGTCAACTTAAAGTTTATGTTGTCATTATTGGTCATTTTTAGTGACAAATGAAATATTTCTATAAAAAAGTTAACAGCGCTTTGGGTATAACCATCAAATGCAGCTATTGAATACTGACCTGGAAAAATGTGGATTTTGATGGTCATTGTAAAGTCATGGATGAGCTAATTATGCAATCTAGGGATGAAAATATTTTTGTTGAATGAGATTCTAAACACTTTTTTTGTCTGTTATTTATCTGTTACATGCCTAGTATTCAACTTTTTAACCCATTTAACTTTGGGAAAAAATTTCATTCCCAATTTGTTTTCCTTAGCTAGCCATCTTGAGTTTCACATTTCACATTATGTGCAGTGATATTTTCAAATATTAAACAGGATTTTGCTTCATGTGTGTCAGACTATATTTCATATATAATATTTTTGCAATATAAAAAGAGAAGGCTCTTCATTTGTTCCATGTTTCCTCTTTCTGAATATTCCTTTAGACAAACCTAATTATCATTTGTTTTATGCCACTTTTTCCTTTCTTTAGCTATTGAACATTTTTCTTTTCTTTTGTTTTTGGAGGGTACAGTACTGGGGATTGAACCTAGGATCACTGAACCACTGAGCCACATCCCCAGCCCTTTTTTTAAATTTAGAAACAGGTCTCACTGAATTGCTTAGGGCCTTGCTAAATTGCTGAGGCTGGCTTTTGAACTTACGATCCTCCTGCTTAAGCCTCCCAAACCGCTGGGATTACAGGCATGTATCACTGTGCAAGGCTACTAAGCACTTTTCTTTCATTACTTACTTATGCTTTCACATGTGCACTGATAAGTAAGATAAAAAACAGAACTTATACTTAATAATGCTAATTAATTGGCATTCATAAATAAAATATTTTATAATATACTTCTATTGTAAAGCTGTGTATGCTGCATGGCTTTGTTGGCCTTTTGTTTCAATACATTGTCATGATAGCTAGGTGATCACATAATTACAACAGAACACTCAGAGATGGAAAGAGGTAGCAATTAATAATTTTTCAAGTTCAACAAGTGCACAATACGGTTTTCCTTGACAAACTATGATACAAAGCAAGTATCAGCAAACTGTGTTTCATGGACCAAATTCTAGCCAACATCTCCTTTTGAATAGCTCACAGGCTAAGAAGGATTTGTACATTTGTAAATGGCTGAAAAAAAACAAATAGAAATAGCATAGGGCATATGAAAATGATCTAAAATTTAAATATATATCCATAAATAAAGTGTTATTTGAATAGAATCGCATCAAATCATTTATATATTGTCTGTGGCTGTTTTCATGCTGCAATGATAGAGTTAAACAGTTGTCACATATCATATTAACTAAAAATTTACTATCTGAATAGTTACAGAAAAAAAGTATATTGATGCCTGATCTACAGTAATCCTCACCAGACCCCAATTTAGACCATTTATTTCAATAAAACAGGATCCTGCCAAACCCTTCTTTCCTAGTATTGCATGTGCATTGGAACATCTATAAATAATACCTGTATGTTGTTAATGTTGATGTTGACAGTGCTATTTCTGGTGATGTATTTATTCACACTGCAGTTTTCTATTGAGTAGAAACTTTCCCTGGTTGCAGTTTTGCTCTAAAATAAAGTCTACTAGATGATTTCATAGTTCTTTGACAAAATACTTTTGCATGGAAATATTCAAATTATTAATTTTGGTATGAATTAAGAATAAGTTTTTCTTCAGGAATCAAACACTTTCCCAGCATTTTCATTTTCTTTGACAAGAAATTAATAGCAAGGCTTGAGAGCACCTTTGCTTTTTGTCTGAATGCTTTTAACAGTGGAGGATAGAGCTATATTTTAAAGTAGCCTCATTCTGTCTCCTCAGTATCGAATCAAAGGGAGTTATAAAAATTCTACCTTTGTCCAGTAAGCCAGATGAATGTCTCCTTTAAAGGGAGTATTTATGTGTTGGCCTATTAACAAGCCCTATCCTTTTTTTTTAAAAAAAAAAAAAAAAAAGGAAATGTAATTGCTTTTGAACCATTTGCAGCATTCTTGTCTATTAAGTTTACTCAAACTGTGTGTTTATGAACACTCGCCACCATTTTTCTAATTAGATTGGATTTGTCAGCAGACACATGTGATAACTTTTTGAGAGCTACACAGAATACAGAAATCATATAGTTCTACAAAGTGAATTAATTGGAAGTGAAATTACCAGTAGAATAAAAAAATATATAGTGTTCTCATCCTTGTTATCTATTATATTCAAACATTGTCCTTCGTGAAACATGGTACAGTTAGCAAACAGTAGCCAGTATAAGCTGAAGGCCTGTTAGAAATGAGTTTTGAATTAGTATTCTCCTGGCACCAAAATGTGCCATTCGTATCTTTCATTTATAACACTAATTACACATAATAATTCTAGGTTTTAGTTTTAA
Source organism: Callospermophilus lateralis (assembly GCF_048772815.1). NCBI lineage: Eukaryota > Metazoa > Chordata > Mammalia > Rodentia > Sciuridae > Callospermophilus > Callospermophilus lateralis. The sequence goes on along the minus strand of NC_135311.1, from coordinate 86,701,024 downwards.
AAAGAACCCTTCATGTATAGGATACTGTAGAACTATTCAGTTCAGATGTCAACCCTAATTAAGACCTTTCTCGGAATTCATTAAAATCTGGCCCAACTGTTTAACATCTCTTACAGCAGTGCACCTTTAGATGAAAAACACCATACCTTCCATTTTTCCCCTTTTCAGTTTTTGTTGTCTAATTAATAGAAACCATTAATTTAGAGGGATGAATTTAAAATGGAATGAATAGTATAGGCTTTGTATAAATTTCTAAAGATTTTCTATGCCATAATCAAGGTGAAGAAAAAATGCTTATTGCAAATGTCCCGAGCTGACAAAACTATATATTTAGAATTGTGAAGTCTTTGGTAACTAGTGAAAATAAAATGTATAATGAGGATAAAATTAAATGGATGATAGACTGAGCTTTAATGACTCAAAGAAAAAAAATCCTAATTCCAGTTCTCAAGTCCATGCTTGTCAAGGGAAATAAAACTCTTCATACTCCCCACACTCCCAATTTCAGCCTAGAGATTTACTGAATTAAGATACTTTAATGTTTTTTACAGTTTGTACTTTGGTGATGGGACTTTGTTAAAGAAGGGGTTCTAGTAGACATAAATACATGATAAAAAACTTAAGTCTTTTGTTATTCAGACAAAATCAGTGCATGATTCACTGAGTAATTGAGAAAGAAAATATACATTTTTCAAGAGGGCAGAAGTGTGAGGAGTGCTGTCTCTTTATTTATATCCATACCAAAGTGGTTTCCTTTGTATTCCAGGAGAAAACTTTGAGAAGGTGCCCGCATACAAAAGCCTGATTCTTGTGGATGATAAACCTGAAGGTGATTCGTAATGAAGCCATTACCTTAGCTTTGTATAGGTTATCTATTGAGAGGTTAAAACTGTAATGTTTGAGTTATTCCTTTAAATACAGACAAATCTCACTCCTTTTTGCTTTGTACTGGGAATTCTATCACCACAGAATTTTAGAGATATTTTGGCTGGTGATGTAGTTCCTGTTCCTGATTCTCTATTTAGGCATAAGTAATAAACTTTTTGTATAAAGTGAGAGTCCCTCAGTAAGCTTTTCTGCTAAAATACTATTAGAAGCTGGAAGTTAGCATGCTTTAATGAGAAAACCTATTTTGAAGCTTGAAGCAATAGATACCAACAATCTATAGCTTCTGTACTCCAATTCAGAGGACTCTTGGAACTTCTGCATGAAAAAATTCCACACTTGATCATTTATATACAAATGGAAGATAATTTAACTTAATCATTTAGTAATTTTATTAAATAAAAACCAATTGTCATAGAAAACATGCCTCTGTTTTATTTAAATATCTCAGCAATGTCATAGGGTTGATTTCAAAACTATTATGAGTCAATTGTTTTATTGTTTGTTTGTTTTGGAACAAGAGATTAAACTCAGGGGTGCTTAATTGCTGAGACACATCCTCAACCCTTTTTATTTTTTATTTTCAGACAGGGTCTCTCTAAGTTGCTGAACTGACCTTGAACTTATGATCCTCCTGCTTCATCCTTCTGAGTTGTTGGGATTAGAGGCATGCTCAACCACACCTGGCAACAATTCATTTCTTAAACATTTTTAAGGATATCCTCACATCCTCTTCTACTTCCCGGAACCTTGAATACTTACCATAATTTGTATGATATGTAACAATGAAAACTGCCAAGAGCTAAGAGTATATGGAGTATGCACACAAGAATGCTCAAACTGCAGGATTCCAAATACAGGACAGAAAAAAAAGAGCACAACATAAGCTTTTTATTCCTTCAAAATGAGACTATTTTTTTTTTTCATATTTTTCACTTTGGTAGTCAAGCTACTCATGATACAGCAAGAGGTCTCAGAAAATGGAATTCTCATAAACATTAAATATTTCACAAAAGTTCAAAGACTTTCTTGACATCATTTTCTTCTCTATCATGAAATCTTAGAAAAAAAAAAAGCAAAAGCAAAACCAAACCAAAAATGATCACTCTGTAACTCACAGAGCGAGTTACAATCCTTCAAATTTAATAGTTCTGACTGAAACTGATTTTCTCTTCTGCTGGACCTCTGTAACTAGTCTTTGTTGAAGTTGGATATGGTCACATGACTAACGTCTGGCTCAGTAGCCCCCAGATTGCCGTGGACGGAATATATTCTACTATATCCAATATATCCACCTTGACTGGAGAAATCAAAGAGAATAAAGAAATACAGATCTTTGGGAGATGAAAGGACTGGAAGTATGAGTGCCACTATATTCCTGAAAATAGAAAATAATATTGAAACAACTTGTGAGGGACAAATGATCACAAAGACCCAACCTATGACAAGGGTATGACTTTCTCACTGAAGCAAAGGTCAGTCCTAAAGGAGGGCCCAATCCTCCACACCAATCTCAGATATGGATATAAACAATAATGATCATAGAAGACTTTTTCAAAGGGTAGAAGCAGAACTAGGGAGCCAAGGGAGATTTTTCCAGAAATCAGAAGTCTAATTAATGTCTTAATTAAGACATTAATTAGACACTTAGTCTAATTAAGACATTTTCCTTTCTGCATGTGTAAGAATGCTTCAAAATGCCTGACTGCAGGATTTTAGAAATCCTTGCTACTGTCATTTTGTATCCTTTTCTGGAGAGGAGCTTGTGATGTGGTTATCTTGTTCTTACACTATTTTCATAAATTAGATATGTGTGTGGTTTAGGAGTAGTGGATGGTCACATGTTGGTTGGTAGTCACAGGAGTTGTCAATTCAACAGGAGCCACATTTGGCCTTAATGGGCGATTTTTGCATCACCAGAAATATTGGATTTCAATCTGGATGCAGTGACTGGATGCAGCTTTAAGGAAGGGAGAGGATGTGTTCTCTGTGTGGGACCAAAAGAAAAGTGCATATGTGCTGACTAAAATGCAGAATGTGAAAGAGTCTAGCTAAATTTAATAAAATTAATCTCCCTTTTCTCTTTGGTACATTTTTCCTGCCCCTTTTCACAATAGCTTTGAGCCAAAATTCTGAATGTTGATCAAAGAAAACATAGATATGGTGCATGCCATGTCCAAGCTTAGCCCATAAGAACTTTGTATACATTTCTGTGCTCTCTCTTTCCTTTTGTCTTGAAGTTAGATGTTAAATGCATAAGTTAGCCTTAGAATCCATGTTGATGATCGTGGAGATTCATCAGCCTGAGTCTTTCAGTGCCTGCACAGAGGAGAAAACCTCTCACTGAGCTATTTGGCTTTTGCATAAATGAAAGACTTCAACTAATATAAACTACCAAGATGTCAGCATTTATAAACATTATGGACACCTTACTACACTAGTATTATACACTAGACCTGAAAATAATATTTTTAAAGTTAAGAAATCAAATACATTTTATTGTGGATTTTAGTTGAGACCTTTTTTTTTTAAACTGTAAAATTTTGAGTTGTGTTATCATCTCAATAACAAAATTAATATTATCTTTTAAATAGCATTTCTATTATTGGCATGGATAGCTTAAGTGAGTTAACTGTTTTATATTCCAGTTTACTATGACCTGAATATTTATTTCTTCTTCAAATTCATATGTTGAAATCCTAACCTTCAAGGTAAGGATGTTAGGTTGTAGGGCATTTGGGAGGTGGTTAGTTCATAGGGTGTGGTATTAGTATCCTTACAAAAGACCCAGAGGGCTCTTTGTGCCCCTTTTGCCACGGGAAGACACAGAAAAGGTATCATCTGTGACAGAAAATGTGGGTCTTCTCAGAGACTGAATCTGCCTGCACCTTGAGATTGGACTTCCTAATCTGCAGAACTGTGATAAACTGCTGCCATTTTTATGATACTTTGTTGTAGTAGACTGAACATACTAAGTAAGGCACAATAGAAATATTTTGTATGAATTTCTGAAGGAAAAAGAATGTAAGTTTGCAAAAATCACCATATTTCACGCAAGGTTGGTCATTTATATTTCAGCAATTCTTATTTTTAGTAGAGCGAATAATTACAATTAGAAATATAAAGAAAAATAAAATGAGTGTTTGATAAGGGTTAAAACAAGGTGAGGTTTTAGGGAAAATAGAAGAGGATTTGGAAAACACATCTCATTATGGAAAGAACATTAACATCCATTGAGGTCCAGCTTCAGATCTGCCACTGCCTCAAATTTCCATCTGGAGTTCTGGCCTGGATAGAAAACAACGGAGACTGCCAGGATCCATGCCTGGATGTGTAACTTTTTTCCTCCTTGTTGAAAGGACCTCTGATTTGGCAAGAGATACACAAATTTTCATCTATTGTTTTAGTAGCTTTCTCAAAACCTAGGTGAATAAATACTCAGTACTGATACTGATTTGTATTATCCTCAATTTTGTTATTGTATATTATTTATTTATTGAAACATATTTATTGAACATCTATTCTATGTCAAGCTTTGCTTCTAAATATCAGAGATAATGTAGTGAAGAAAAAATAAAAATCCCTGCCCTCATGCAGTATCCCTTGAGTGGGAAAGACAGAAAGTGAAGGGTTCTCAGCAGGAGCAGGGCTGGTGTGTGTGTGTGTGTGTGTGTGTGTGTGTGTGTGTAACAGCAAGGAGGTTAGCAAGCCAGTCAAATAGCATGGGGGAAGAGCTGCAAGAGACAATAACAGAAAAATGAGATTTGGGATCATGCAGGATTTTGTGATTCATAGCAAATGTTTTGACTCTTGTCAGAGTGACTTACAGTTTGAATATGAAGTGTCCCCCAATATCTCTTATATTAATGCAGGAGGTTAAAAAATAGATTTAGAAAGTAGTAAACTAATCAGTGGGATAATCCATTTGATAGGTTCATAATTTGAATAGATTACTGGGTGGTAACTGTAGGCAAGTGCAATGTGGCTGGAGGAAGTAGGTCGTGTGGGGAGGAAGCCTTGAGGATTATATATTTTTTCCCTGGTTGCTCACTGCTGGCTCTTTGCTTCCTGGATGGTAGTTTTCCTCTACCAGGCTCTTTGGCCATGATGCTCTGACTCACCTCAGGCCAGAGCAATAGAGTCAGCTGACTAAACACAGACTGAACCTTTTAAACCATGAGCCCCAAAGAAACTTTTCCTTCTCTAAGTTGTTCTGGTCAGATCATGGCAACAAAAAAACCTAACTAACACAGTGACACAGACAGATACTAGAAAGTTTTTTTTTTTTTTACCAGAGAAATAATTTGATCTGACAGGATTGCTATGATTCTGCTGTTTAGAGGAAAAACTGAGGCTAGAATTAGGGTGAACAGTTACAAAATTCTTACACAAATCTAGGCAAAAGATGAGGGAGGCTGAGATCAGGAAAGTGAAGGTGATAAGTCACCAGATTCTAGATGTGTTTTAAAACTGGAGTTGGTAAGATTGGGTGAGAGACAGGCTGGGAAATCTAAGAGAAAGTTAGAACTAATTCCACAGTTTTTAATAGGAACAACTGAAATAAAGGAGTTACTATTTCCTGAGATGGGGAGGACAACAGGAAGAGCTAGTTTGAAGGAAATAGGAGTAGCTCAGATTTGAGACAGTTCAGTGTGGGATGTTCTGCATACATACAAGTGGGGATACTGAGTGTGAGGTTGGATATGTCAGACTTGTGTTCATTGTAGATTTTTGGCCTAGCAATACAAATACAAGGTACAGATTCCATTTAATATTGAGAGATAGAATGTTACCACTTAGGAATTGAGTGTAGCAGGAACAGAGAAGCAGTAGAGAACTGCACTCTGACAATTATTTGGAAGAAAAGGAGGAACCATTAAAAAGAATCTGAAAAAGAGCGACTAGACAGGAGAAAAATGAAATACACAAATTGACACAGAAGCCAAGTGTATAAAGTATTTCAGGGAAGAGCACGAAATCTATTCACCTTGCCAACTGATGCTGATGGGTCAAGTAAAACAAGGATTGAGAAATTACATTTGGGTTTAGCAATGTGGAGATTGGTGATGACACTGAGTTTTACTGAAGTGATGGGGACGGGAACATGATTGGAGTGGATTCAATAGGGACTAGAAGAAAGAAATAGTTGGAGGCAGTAAAATATCAACTTTGCATTTGATGGTATAAATGGTAGTGTTTTGTCCATAAATTAAAATGAATTTTAGTTTCTTGACATACATTGCTTCAAATGAGGACTCAAACTCATATTTATCAAATATTTATTGCAGTTCACAATCAGCATGAAACTGTCACATTGCAAGACCAAGCTTCAATGTCACCTCTTCTGTGAAATTTTTCCTGCCTCCCTCAGACAGTTAAGCACTGTTTTCTATGCTCCCCAAACACTTCATAAATACATTTGCAATGCTACATTGTGTTGTAATCATTTATTTATGGTCTTTCTCTCCCATTTCATTCTGAGTCCCTCATCCTTATATAACAGCACAGTGTTCAGTAAAAGTTTGCATTCCATAAATACTTAGTGATTGAATGGATGAGTGTATCATATTCAAAGCCAGTCTAAATGCATAAGGCAATGCCAAAGAGGAAATATTTTGAGTATTATAAATTACAGGTAAATGCAGGGTCTTTACTTACTTTTGCCAAGATCACAGGCCTACTACTTTAGGGAAATAAGGGTACCTCTTTCTATGAATGTAGCCAAGAATTTTCTCTTTGACAATGAAATAAAATATCTACAAGATAATATGGCAGGAATATGCCATTCAGTGTAGTCTGCTTTTATATTTTTCGTTTGTTTTAGATTATCAATATTTTAATCTCTCTTTTTCTCACTATCAAATTATTCAGATTAACTCAGTACCTCCATGGATAATAATGGGGAATTTAGTAAAGTTTTCTTTTCTTTTATTTTTAAATCTGAGACAGAATCTGGAATTTGTTTCAGAGTTTTTGAATATCTCCTTGTCCTTAGAGCTTATCTATGCTCAAATTAACATTACTATAATTTCAACTTAAAGCAGAGGCCATTAATGGTGATTTGGAATACTATGATGTTCTGTGAAGCTACTTTCCTAAGGGTGATTAGTTTTTATATTAATTTTAATATGACTTTTAATAGTGTTCATACACATATGATTGTATCAGACGCACTGAGTTATAACATAAGAAAAGTATCTACTAAATCTAAAATATTAAGTGTGTATGGAAACTCTTTTCTGCAGTTCTACATTTTAAGTAAACAATTATTATAGGAGCCAGACCACTCCTGAGAAAATTCTTTCTAAAACTATGTAGTATAAAAGCCTATAGGTTCACCATAATATACTGCATCTATCTTATATAACAAATATTTTGAGGGTGAATTTCTTTTGCTCTTAAAAAGTAAACTTGAAGCAAAAGAAATATTTGGACATTTTGCTCCTTTTAAGAAATGTTGATCTTGAGGGGAAAAGTTGTATCTATCTGTCTATGTGTGTATCTATCATCTGTTATCTTTTCCAATTGAATCTTTAGTCTTTACAAATAGTAACTTAAGAATTTCTATCAATTCTGCTATGTTATTCAAGACTACATCAAATAAAATATAACATTTTGATGTATGGTTCAATATATTTCTTTTACTGAGAAAATAATTTGGGTGTGGATGACATTAAATACATAGGCATAACTAAATGTTTTTCTCAGATTATAGTTAAAACAGAAAAATGTTACTAAATTAGCATGAAAGCATATGAGTAATGGCTTTCCATGTATAATCTATTACAAATTCACCTTACAGGGATTTGTAGTGAATAACTTCCATTCTTTGTCTGAATATACCTAGAAACTCCTCCTATTTGGAATATTGTCTATAAATGGATCTTGTTGGAAGAAAGAGCTGCATCTCCTGCTTCTATAACTCAGGTAGCCAAGATACTTTCTGCACCTGGTAGCTTAATTCTTGGTTTATAAGCCTAGGTTGGGCAACTGCTCAACATTTGGATAGTTGGGGAGTGAAGCAGATAGGGCAACAGTTAGCTGTATCTCAGAGTAACAGCAGTTGAACTGAGATTCAGCATAGGTGATGTAGTTGGCCCCCTCCTCCACCAAAGAATCATAATTAAGCTTCTCCAGAGGCCCTCACTTTAATTGTTCTTATTAACAGAATATCAGCAAAAATTTCTGCAAAGAACTCAATGTGGTTTGAAACTTTCTATTTTCTGTGAGGGATAAGTTGCTCTGTCTTGCAAAAGCTACATTTGCCCACTAACTTGATTATGTTCAAGAATTGTTACTTCTGCTTCCTGTGGTAAAGACTTGGGAAACCTCTGTCTAGCCTAAAAATATGGGACAAAAACTGTTATGTAGTAACCTACTGACATGTAATCACTCCACTGAAGTATAAAGTTCAAAGAATTTTCAGACTCAAGGTCCAGAGATTTTTAGGTTATAGCCACTCTATACTCTTGCAAGTAATAAACCTGCTTCCTACTAATTCCTTGTGTGTCCATTCTCATCTGTCCTATATTAGTGACAGGTGTCCATGAAAGCTGTAGGAGAGGAAAATTTCTTTTTCCTATTTCCCTCCTAGGTTATCTGGCTGGAATGACAAAAGAAAAAAAATAACAAGAGAAATGTGTGCAAATTTATTTAGAATAAATTGTCTGTGATAAGAGAAGCTTTCAGAGGAAATGAAGACCTGAAGAAACAAATAAACCTGAGTGTTTTATACTAGGATGACAGTAGTTGTGGAAAACATAGTGGGAGAAAAGGGTATGAGCTAAGGTGGTCAACTTGGGGAAATTTACCAAGGTCTATTCCACCAGATTCTTCTCAACTTTCTTTTGTTTCTGGAAATTAGGATGCTTCTTTCCTCTGGGTATAGGAAGGGTGCCTCTCAGAAGGAAGGTCTTATGACCTACTTCAGTGGAGAAGAGAGAGGTCAATGAATTCTTCTGGCACTTGTGATTTCTACATTCCTTCAGCTTAAAATTAATATGCTTAAAATCACATTTTTGAAGTAATGTATTGTGAACCCCATCAATGTGGTGTGCTTACCTACCCTTCTGGTATGATCTCAGCTGTATGTTTGACTATTGAGTATTTCATGTCTTGGTGCCATCCTGCTCTCCAAGTTTTCCATCATTCTGAGACCTACCCTAGAACCTGCCAATAAATTTATTTTCTGCTCAACTTAGTTAGTCTGTTTCTGTTGTTTGCAATCCCAACTAATAAACTATAACACACAGTCACTTACATCACAGTTCATGAAACACCAAGAGCCTTTAAAATAAACTTTTATTTTTATTTACTTTTGAAAAATATTTTTCAAGGTTTCTGGCAGCCTCAAGAAATAGTTGTTAAATTCTCAAGGATTTGGTGATTTTTTTTTCAAACATCATCAAAAGTTTATACCTGACAATGACAGAAGATCTGATTCTTCATTTTTACTGCTCGTATTTATAAAGTGGTGACCTATGAAAACTCAGATTTTGTTCCTTATTAAGCAATTCCAGTAATTGCTTATGAGAGTCATTGTTAACTATCGATGTCACAGAGAAATGGAAGCTTTATTCATTTTATTATGTTGTATGATGCAATGGAATATTGTTATATTTTCTCAAGAGAAGGGTATGATATCTATTATTAAGATCTAATTTCACATGAACAATAATAAACTTTAAAGAAACAAGGAATGACAAAAAAAAAGAAAATATAGACTAGCAACCTTTATTTATATTGCTGTATTTACTAATCATAAATGTGGAAACTTAAACCATATATCTAAAAGAAGCCAATGCAGTGATAAACCCAGTCAATAGGAGGTACACTCCCCCCAATCCCACTCCACACACTGTCTTTCTCCAGCGACATTTTTAGGAATATATATATTTCGGCAACTACTTTTCCAGGAGAAAATATATGTCAGTCTGTCTCTGTATCTCTGTTTCTGTGTCTTTCTCTCCTTGCATCCCTTCCTGCTGTGCTGTCTTCCCCACTTCTTCCCACTTCCCCCTTTCTCTTCTCCATCCATCTCTTTTAGTCTCACAAAACTTGGCTTCTTAGAAAACAGATTAGAGAATGGATGCTTTTTTTCCCCTTCAATTTGGTCTTCTAAATATCCCGATTCATTCTACCAATTTCTTTCAGCTAGTTCTTCAAAGGTCCTTTGAATCACACTTTTTTGTCTTGAGGAATGAATGAATGAGTGAGAGATGAACTCCACATGAACAGTTTGAGTTATCTGACCAAAACACTTAAAGTAAATGTCTTTTCAGTCTAAATTTGATTTTAAAATTTCCAGAATCAAGAGATGACCGATTCTTCTTGAAATGATAACAGTCTGAGAATGTACCTCAGCATGAAAATGGAGACCATTGTATAAGTTCCTGTGTTACTTTATAAAAGGCCAACATGTGTCATACACAAACCGTAAAGATTGGTTAATGCATTGTAAACACTGAATTGTGAGAAGACGAGAATTTTTGAGCTCACATACTACTTTGTATATTCAAGAATTGGAAATATGTATTTCCAGAAAAAAAAAAAAAGCTTATACCACGTTTAAAAAGGAAACCAAACCAGTCTTCATTCCTGTCAACATTTAACGGTATTAGACAGTAAGACTCTCAAAACATAAATAGTTGTCTACCAACAGGAAGGACATATTTCCAGAGACAAATTTTATTCCAAATTTTTTAAAAAGTCTGCTTTTCACCATGTTAGTATTTAAAGCAGGTGCCATTTGCTGATTAATTAAATCACAAGATGTTCCTTATGCTAAAATCTTGCAAATGAAACTTAAACAGAAACTGTGGTTGTACTGTTGTCACTTCTTCTCTTTCTCTCTCTCTCTTTTTTTTTTCTTTAAATTATCCAGAAAACCACATGGACAGCTTGCAAGCTTATTTTCCAGATCACTGATAGCAATGCAATTCTGTGTTTGTGTCTGAGTATGTGTTTTGTTTCAAAAAAGATGTCAGCTTGAAGCAGTTTCAAATCTCTGGCAACAATTTTTTAAGGAGTATGTCAAAAATGAGCTGTTGACCACATTTTTGCCAGGTCACTTGTCAAATGTGTGGTAGGGGGATGTCAAGTTCCCGGGCAATTCCCATCCATATTTATGAAACTACTTAGAAACTATGCAGGAGTTCAATAGGTACTATTTGGTGTTTAAGAACAATCACGAAACATTTTTTTCTTTATTGTTAATATATTATAGGCTTCAAGGAATACTTTATAAGTCGTTTTTAAAATACATGTACCCCAGATTTTCTCAGGAAATTCCAGGTGCTTGGAGTTCTTGTTTAAAAACACAATTCAGAACTGCAGGAGGTATAAGTCAGCTGTGGTTTAGTTTAAAGTGAACTTTTTTTTTTTTTTTTTTAATGTAAAAAGGTCAAATTTAATGAAGAAACTAGCAAATTCAAAGTTCCACCAAGGAACATTCCAATGCTTTTAGAATCCACTTGAAGTGAAGAAGGAAAACCACCCCCTTTAGCATTTTAAAGCTTTGAAAGCCTAATGAACCATGCCACCTCCTGTAGTTCCTACCAAACCAAAATTTGCACTGGGACTGAGCTCATTAGCATTAAGTGGAAGTAGACTACTCAGCTCTTGCTATGGCTTTTTGCAAAGTTCTGACCATTGCCATTGTATTTGGTTGATAAAAATGTTGCTATCTCAATCATTATTTCATTTTTCATTTTTGTTGATGCAAAATGCCTGTTATACTACAAATTTACGTCATGTAATAAGTGTCCAAAATACATTAGTCTTTCAACAGGTTGGTTATCTTCTTGAAGTGAGATATTTATTATAATGGTTCACTTCTTCTACATGTCCCAGATTATGAAGTGATGGTTTGTGAGGGGGAACAATGAGTAATTAGAAGAGAAAGAATATGTGATATTAGATATATAGATACATTGGGAACTTTCTTCATTAAAGTAGGTATTATATTAAGGAGGCTCAAAATCATAGCAATTTGATCAATCTAACTGCCTCCAAAATTTTCACATATTCTTTTAGAGGATCTTTTTTTCTTTTTTTTTTTCCGTACTGAAGATTGAACCCTATGCAAACACTCTACCCCTTGAGCTACATCCTCAGTCCCAGGAGAAATTTCTGCTACAATTAAGAAATGTGCATTATGTAGAGCCACCATTTCAGGTTATCTGGTTCTGATTTTAAGGGGGTCTGTATCTTCAGTTGCATGTTACTTCTTTCCAAGTTGTAGATAAGTGACACTAAGACAAAATATTTCTTCTCTGTAGACATGGAAATTAATTCTTTTGGGCAAAGTTTCAATTGAATTCTTTATTCTGGAAGAAGCCAATTTTGCCTCTTTTAGCATATTAATTTCATTATTCTTGATCTATAGAAGCATGTGCTCTTAAATTATCCTGGTTTGTAACATCTTACATAGCTCTTTCATTAGCAAATTAATGTGCCCATTTTATAAGTATATATAAGTCATATTTCCCACATTCTTCGGACTAACAGGTGATGGTCATAGGATTTGCAATATAATTATATTTTGACAAAAAATACAAATGTGTTCCTTAAGGTTGCAAATAATTTAGTTTCTAGAATTTGGACTGCCCTCTGGTTTGACTGCCTCTACACAGATGTACACATAATTAGTGTTTTTATATAAATTGTCAGCATGATTAAGATTAAAAACCAGTAGTCTATTAGGGACTCAAAAAAAGGGGTATGTGTATTCTGAGTTATATTTCCAGAGCAATTCTGTTGATGGCAGTTGTCTGAGGAGTAGCCTTAATGGATTATCCAAAACCTGGCAGGTCTTTTGCAAAATGTTATATAAAAAGTTACATGTGATTATGACAAGATCCTCCATTTTGTGTGATGGTCCTAATACAAAAAGCACTTTGTGTCTGAAGCCAATGGCATAGTATATTCCACACTCCAAAAGTTTTAGATGAGATGTGCAATCTGATTTGCTTTTAAACCTCATACCCTTTGGAGTCATTAGAATATGGAAGGTCATAACTTGATTTCACAGATACACAGCTGGAGAGTAATTTGCCTTAGAATGAATGATGCCTTGAGTTTTACCCATATCTGATTTACTATATATTCCAATGAAGAGAGTGAAGACTTAACGTCTATATGTATTTTTATAATATTCATATTCTACAAGATTTTTCTTTGGAAATTAACAATTATTAATCTTGTAGAGATAAAACATGTCGTGCTTCCATGTTCCAATTCCATCTTCCAAACCAAATATAAACATATATAGAGTTGTGGAGTAGCAATGCCATCACATTCTTTTCCTATTCTCAGGATGGCTAATGGTGGTAGAAATCAGTCGGTAGAATTTTTGCATTGGCTCAAATATTTGGCTCAAATACTCTGCTTAGTAAAAGTGTAATCTCCAGCAAGTGATTAAAATTTCTGAATCTCATTTTCATCATCAATGTGTGACAATAGTATTTTCTACTTAGAGTTATTTTGAAGTATTGTAGGAGCCAAAGCAACAATGTCTGCCAAAGTGTTTTACCATTATAAAATGCAAAGTGCAAGAGCTGTGATCCCTCAGGGTAACTCCAGCTGCCCATCTGTCTCTTAGGATGGCACATCTTTTGGACCTAAGGCTGTGGGAAATTTGATCTAGCCTTAGGATTACTGTGGGTGAAGCTTCTAGGGAACAGGGTGAAATGATTTCTCTTTCTTTCTCTCCAGGAAGGCTGGGAAGTATTTATTGGATTTCCTTACTGGTTTGTTCTCCTTCCACTAAAGCTGATTGACTGCTGCATTTCAACAAGTAAAAGTTCTAAATAACTGATAATAAAATATCTCCAGATATTTTTAGAAAATATTTTAGAAAATATTTCTAAATATTTTCTCTAAGCTTGAAATCATTTGATAGAAGGGCATGTGATTATGAAGGCTTGTGCTTGGGAAATTCAGAGGGAGTATAAAGACTCTGTGGTGCTTGGATCAAATCCCCTCCCCAACTTTTGTGGCATTGAAGATTACACCTAGGGGTGCTTTACCCCTGAGCTACATTCCCAGTCCCTTTTCTTTATTTATTTTGAAACAGTGTCTTGCAGAATTGCTAAGGTCTTACCAAGTTACTGAGGGTGGACTTGAATTTGCCATCCTCTGGCCTCAGCCTCCAGAGTCCCTGGGATTATAGGTATGCACAACCAGGCCTAGCTCAAATTCCCTTATCTTGAACGAATCATTCTTGGGAAAATTTTCTCTTTAAAATCTTTTTTACATTTCTTCCTGATAGGCTAAAGTGAATAATTGTTTTCTGAATACCTGTATGCGGTTTTGAAGTGTTTGTGTTTTGATCTATTATATCCCCCCCCCCGACAAAAAAAAAAAAAAAAAAAAAAAACTAAAAACTAGCTCTGCTTCATGTGCTAGCTTTCTAGGTCTGCTACTTGGTGTTTCTGTTTCTATTATGTAATTAAGTTCATGACAAAAGTTGAAAAGGCAAGGAATAATGAGGCAGTAGGAAAATTAAACATATTAAATATATGTTCACTGTTCGTAGGGGGAAGGTTTTGGTGTATATGGTTTTCCCAGAATAGCAATAACACCGTATTTCAAAAGAGCTTAGTAAACCAAGCATGGATCTTTTCATGATTTGGTGCATTGTTTCATCAACCACATTGTTCCCATTTTTTTTTTTTTTTTGGTTAATTATTATAAATGGACAGATCTGGGAAAGAAGGCTTAAATTGTTCATTTGGAATGAACTCCCATTTGTATATTATAGTATTTACACATTAAGGGTGCTCAGTCAACTCACATGTTTTGCTTGGAAGGAAAGATGGTTTCAAAGAAATTCTATCTAAATTCCTTGAAGGAAGCCTATGCTCACTCTGACTGTTATTTTATACCCAGCCCTCTTAAGAAATTACACTTTGGCTTCTATAAGCATTTGGGTTTTCATTTGCTTAAGCTGTACGACTGTCAGGATTTGATCATTAGTCTCTATAGCTGACTGCTGCATCTCAACAAGTAAAAGTCCTAAATAACTGATATTAAAATATCTCCAGAAAAAATATTTCTAAGCTAGATGTAATGAAATTTGTTAAACCTCTTGGGAATCAGCAACAGTGAAAAACCATGTGGAGGTGTTTGAAATTGTAGCATCAAAACTTTTCAACCAGTATTGCTTTGAAGGATGTGAATATGATACAATGAATGAAACAGAGAATGAAGGAGGGACTAGGAGAAGCATGTTTAAATTATTATTTCTTCCATTTTTTTCTCTTAAACTAATAGTTTTTAAATGAGTCAAATACATATTTAATTGATAAACTGACTTTATATTCACCTATTGGAAACAGTACAACATTTTACATCAGATTATGAAATATGGATGTTTTACTAAAAGACAGGAAGAGATTTTTTTCCAGTCTTTAAAGTAAATACATATTCAAAGAATCTTAAGGCATACCATTTATTCATATTCATATCTATTGAAATACTGTACATCCACATACTTCAATAAATAGTTAAAAACCTGACCTCTTTTTAAATCATTTCTGGATTTCAAAAAACAACTTTTATTGAAAAGATTAAATAGGTAACTTTTGGCTGTGTCACAAAGCTAAATACAATGGATAAATTAACAATTTATCAGTAATTTGATCAATATAGATGATTGGCTTTGATAATTCAGCTTTTCAGAGTTTTCTGTCTTCACACATAGGGGTATTTATATATATATATATCTATATATTTTTGTTCTGAATTATCTGGGTAATATTCTTAGTTCTCCAGTCTACTTTCTAGATATAGCTTAAATGTTATGATGAAGCATTAATTTTCAGTGAAGTTACAAATCCCCCAAAAGTGACTTTATGTTTGAAATTCTCTCTCTCAAATCTTAGTGTCTCAAAAAAAATCACACAATGCTATAACTTGGGCAGTACTTTTCATTATATAATTGCTGCATAATAGAAACTTAATGGTGTAACAGGACTTACGTGTTGAATGAGATAATTGTAAAACACATTACACCACTTGCATTTAAACCGAGAATGCAAATGAAAAAGCTAACTACCCTAACATTCTGCTTTTTGCCTCCCTCTCATTCGTCCTTTCTCCTATCTTTCATCCTTTCCTCTTTCTGTTCTTCCTTTCTTCTATTTCCTTTGTCTTCACCTCCTTTTCTGTCTTTATCTTTTTTTTTCTCAACTGCTCTTTATTTTCTTTTCTTCTTTCTTGGACAAAAATTTTGGGGCAACAAAAGGAATCCCACAAATGAAACTTGTGGAAAACACAATGCTGAAAGGAATAGCTTAAGAAATTATTTTAGATTGAAAGATAAATCAATTTTATAAAACTGCTTTTCTGAAATTGCAACAATCTTGTACAGTCAGGACTGATAAAATGGAATAATCAAGACATTTCATATGTCCATAAATGTAAAATCATCTACTTGAACATTATATGCAATACATTCACACAAAAAAGCAAATACTGTAGCCTTATTTGAACAATATTGAACTCATAAATACTCATGACTTCACTCTGTCCAGGGGCTAAAGACTAGGAATGCTGCTGTGATACAGAAAAACATAGTGAATACCTCCTCTATTTAAAAATGTCACTCAAGAAAGTCTCTTCTAACATAAAGGCAAATACATATAGCTACTGAGCTATGACTGTACTTCTGTCACATTCTATGGGAAAAACACCAGACTCCACAAATTCGGAATCATGACAACACTTTGAACTAATTATTTGGTTCATCCATAGTTTATACCTCAATTTACCTCACATTAACCCTACAAACCTTACAAAGAGGAGGTATTTTTAACTCTAGGAAAACGGTCACTGTATAATATGCATTCTTGATCTGTTTCTTTCTCCCAAACAATGTACAGATGGTTAACACTTTTGTGGTAGCACCACTATTTCTAGTAAGTAGATTATTATGGAGTGTGCCACTTTAAAGCTGCAATACAAAAAAAAAAAAAGTATTTTTAGTTTACTCGCCAATTTCACAAAGAATATTTTTAAAAGCAAATATATAATACATTTAAATGCTATATTTTTAAAGCCAATTTTAATATATCAGTCAAAACATCATAGATTTATTACAGCTAGTAAATTTAAGAGCATTATGCCATATTATTGCCATTTTGTGGGAAGACTATATTTATGCCTCCTAATTTATGAGTCATCTTTCTAATTAAAATAGATTTATGGCATACTTTGTCTTTAAATTTTATTTGGAAAAAAATCATAATTTTCAAGTCATCACTTCTAGGGCAAAATATTAGCTATCTTAAATATGTGTGACCTCTGTAAAATTTCTTATATCTAATCTTAGTAGTAGGATATGGGTTGTTGGTATGATTGTAAAAGATGACTATCCATAGAAATGTAGGTGTGCTGAAATTGGCAACTTCATCAGACCTGTAACATGGCTTTCAAGGCTATGGTCTTTCTTTGGTAAAGAGTAAACCACCAGCCTATTCCTGTAATATAATAGTTAGACTCACAGAATTTTCCTTCAAAAATGTAGTTTTCGTTCTTTAAGTAGAAAAAAAATGAAAATGAATACTCACAGTAATTGAATAATTAATACATCTTAAAATATTCTCATCACTGGTGTCTGTCTTCATTTGATCACATCTTACATATATCATGTAAGAAGAAATAAAGCATGGTAATTTTTTTGGCTTCACTTGTTTGAACTGAAATTGTTATAAAGAAAGATTTTATTAAAGAGTTATTTGCTTCAGGGATTGATCTTCTGTATACTAATATAGAATATTTGATATAAAATATTTTGGAACTTTTTCAATGTAACATGCATTCCAGATTATCAACTGAGTGATGTTTTCAGATAGAAAATATGCAAAATGCTCCTGTCTGCAGGAGCACTGCTTCTGTCATAATAACTTATCTATCACAAAACCAAATTAGTTTTGAGTGCTTACCAACTCATGTAATATTAGGTGATAGGACTTTGTGTCCTCTCTGACAAACCATCTTAAAAATTTAAGCTTGAAATAGTGAAAGAAAAAAAGATACTGTCTTGCTCAGCAATCCCTTGAGTGGACTGTGCTGTCATTTTAAAGGGAATTATTTCCCACAGTAGATCTAACATTTAACTTCAACGAAAGAAATCGTACGGTACATTTACTCTTCTATTTGATTAAATTGTTTTTCATCCCAAGAACGGAGTTATTGTGGGGCAACACTCTCAAACCCCACTGATAATGAAGGAATACAATCCAATAGCTCCTTTGTTCTTTAGAGATAGGATATAGTTTAACTTTATCATTGTGGTTTATTTTTTTCCTTACAAATTGTAGGATTTAGCAAAATGTTTTATATTAGTTGGAGACAAAGAGAAAAATATTTCATGAAGGCACACCCATGCTGAACTTACAGGAAAGAGAAGCAGAGCTGCACAGCCAGTTATATTACAAGGCTCATTCCTGAAACCTGAATATCATGCGAGCAGAAAAATCTAGATATGTGTTATATTTTGAAGAAATGATCTGAAGGCAATATTATTTGCTTTTTTATCAAAAAAGGAAAAAGAAAGTGTCTTTGTAAATGTAGACTGACTCTTATTGAAACAGGGAACTGAATGCTTGTATTGCAGCCTTAAAGAATCACATGTTCACTGCAATATTCGTTTTTGTAAACTACAGCCTGCAACCTAGCAGACCATGACTGAATGCTTTTGAAAAGTTGTAGATTACAAACATGAAATCACAATTAATATCCTCTAAAAGTAATTTCAGAGCTTTCACGTCTTAAAAAAAGGACAATGTGTACTGCTTCACAAGGTAATGTAGCTAATCAAAAAAGAGTAGAATTAAAGTATTTACATAATGAGCAATTCTACAGAAGGCGATCATCCCCATGTAAGCACTGCTGATTATATCCCACGCTGCTTTTAACAAACTGTACCAGATTGGATCCAGCCATCAGCACTTTCAGAGAATCCTTAAAAGCCTTTTATGGGTCTTTAAATTTATTGTAGAATGGCATTCTTCAGGTAGAATATGCTGGTGAAAGAGGACAGTGTCAACACAAGGTACCAGCAGGAGAAAAGAACGTCAGCGCTCCCGGTAATTCCATACTGGGCTGTACTTGGAGCTGGAAAGAAATGGAAAAGATTAAATCAAAATCTAATTTGTGCCTTTCAGGATCTTGACAATAATCAAAAGACAGCTGGGTGTTCTGGGGAGAGCATTGGCTTTGGGGTCAGACAGAATTAGGTTCACATCTGATTCTGCTCTATGAGAATGTGTGGCCTATTTGACTAACCTCTCTGAGCTTCAGTTTTCTCAAGGGCAAACTAGAAATAACAGAAATAATACAATCTAGCTGGCAGAGGTGTGGTGAGAATGGAAGATGAAGCACAGAAATACTCTATACGGGGCTAGACACGTGCTAAGTATTCGATAAACAACCAGGAACATCCTTATTCCTCATATGTATTGTAAATATTTGTAGTTGTGGATAATATTCATTCATGCATCTATTTGTAAATCTTTCTTATCAGTCAAATATTATACGAAATGCTAGAAAAACAAAAAAAGAAATTTTTTCTTCCAAGGACTGTTTTTATATGTGTTTGGGTAAAGGCATGCAAACAATTATAATACAATCTTAGGAATACTAGAAATTGCATGTGCAAACTGCAGTGTCTTGGAAAATGGTGCATTTAAATCTACCTGTGCAAGAGAGGGATGATTTAACAGTTTTACCAAAAAGAGCTACCATTTGAATAGAGGAAATAACACATCCCAAGGCATGAGTAAAGGAGAGATCAGACATACTTCTAGGATCTAAAAGTAGATTAGTCGAGCTGGACCGTGAAGTTTGAACCTGAAGTGGAGGGAATTGAAACTGGAGCTCTAGGCAAGTAGAATGACCTTGATTGTAATGAAAAGAGTTTTAGTTTCTAATCTAAAGGAGAATTTGAAGAATTTGGAGTGGTTGGATATATAATCATATTTATATATTAGAAAGATCACAGTATTATACACAAAGAAGTTCATGTGGTACTTAGCTAACAGTTATGCTGAATTTTCACCCAAACCCTAAAGATTCATCCAGTCTGGGATATGGTTGGCATCTACTGAGTAGATAACATTTCACTTCACAAGGGGGTGGCTACCTCCTGTATGTGGATACTTTCTTCAGAAATTGAATGTTGTATGCATGCTCACTATTGCTCAGGACTGAGTTTTGTTTACCACTAAAATAATAATGGTAATAACAAAAAAATCCATGCACTTATTTTAATTACCTTTTTTAATAGAAACTTTCATTAATTCAAGTATTATTTCCTAGTCAAAATTCAATAATGTAATAAAGAAATATACTATTCTACCCCTTAATCCATAACTCAAATCCAGGAAGTTTTAGTTGCTCAGGGTTTGAATTACTAGCAGGTAGTTTTTAATGGATCTTTCATAAATGACAGTATTAGTATGTCAGAAGAAGAACAAATTGTATTGCTTATACCACTAAGGAATTAAAGTGGAGGAAAGATGCATTGGCCCCTGCCAGGGAAGATTTCTTGACAATGCAATCGCTGACTCCAGATGACTAGACTCCCAGTGCTGAAGCTACTGCTTTTTAATAAACAGAGAACCAAATCAACTATTTAATGTATCTAAATGCATTGTAAATGAGGGTTTTTTTTAAATAAAAACCTGATGAAGACAGTATATCTATGATTGAACAGATACCTTTCAAATATATAAGTCTAATTTAAACTAGGGAACTCATTATTTTCTCTCAATTAAGACCTGGAAGAATATTTTAAAAATATAAATGAATATTTTATTTTATATGACCTTCTCAATAACAGTTGTGTCAGAATCATCTTTTAAGGATCTGCGTGTAACCAAACTTATAAAGAAACAATAATAAACAAATAAAATGGTTTAATAAATAAGAAAAATATTTTAAAAGCTAAGCATACAAGCCAGAGGTAAATTATTTTGTTATAATGACAAATTCAATAGTACCTAAGCATGTAGAATATCAATAACCCTAAAAATCCATCCATCTTTTGGAGTGTATGTTAGAGCAATCTTTCCTAAGTCCTGGCTCTTCCTCCTACAAACTGAGCTGAATACTCCTTTTGTGTCATGAGACCATGATCTATATTCCTTTATTATATCATTATTACACTAATTGCAAATGTTTGTATATGTATCTATTTCTAGGTCAAGACCCCATCTTATTTATCTGTGTTTCCCTGACAGAAAGTTTGGTATATAGTGGATGGAAGCTACTCAAGAATTGTCTAAGTGAATGATTCAATGACATAAAAATTAATTTGTAATTAAAATATGTATTTCTATCACAAAAAATCAAATCTCTTCTGAAACAAGTCACATACTTAAAACCTAGTAAACAAATAAAAATACTTCTTCTGCTCAGTATACTGTCATTTTAAACAGGGCAAAGATATTATCCATAGTATCTTTTAAAATTAATGATGACCTTACAATTAAAATAGCAAGTTTTTGTCATTGATTCACTTTTTAGTTGTTTGCGAATGTAATGTTATTCTAGTTCTAAAATAAACTAGAAGCTGGCTGCTGCATTGTTAGCCAGCAATTATTATAGCTAATGGACTGCAGGAAAATTATGAACAATCACTAGGCCACAAAATGAAGGGCAAAATTAGTCAAGGAAATGTAACATCAGATGCCCAGTATAAGTCATATATCATCATTCACACTCTTGTACTGCATACTGAATGTCTTATATGTTTTGAGAGCTAGATTAAATAACACATGAGCAAAAATGAATAAAACCCAATCCTCTCCTTCAAAAAGAGTTCACTCTAGTAGGGATACAAATAAACAGGCAAATAGAGAACAAAGGACATACGCACCTATAAGGACAATGCAGAATCCTGAGAAGGATAAGAAACTATGGCAGGGGAATAGTTCAGGCAACAAGTATAAAAAAAAAAAACTGACTTTTTAAAAAATAGAATTTGCACTTTAGTACATACAAATCTCATTTTTAAAAATGGTGTGCAGCAGTCTTTGTTGGGGTATCCCATTGGTGTGTAATTTCATTCTCCTGGATGAACATTTATCATATTGGGTTTCTATGTGTCTATGATTACTGGACTGAACTATTTGGAGATAAGATCTAAGAGTTTTAACATTAAGGGTCTCAGGGCTATTTTGATTTGTTTCACATATTAAATTACAATTGAATTTTTTTTTGTAGATGGACACAATACGTGTATTTATTTGTTTTTATTTTATGTAGTGCTAGGGATTGAACCAAGTGCCTCACGCATGTAGTGCTGGAGATCGAACCGAGTGCTCTGCCACTGAGCAACAACCCCAGTTGAATTTTTGATGTTAAGAAATTAAAGAAAATAAAATTAAAGAAAATAACTATTAGTTATAATTAGAAATTAGCTTCAAGACTCTGGTAAAGTATCACCTACATCAAAAAGAAAAAAAAAATCATTTATAAAAATCCCATACTACATTAAGCATTCTTCTCTGTTCTCCATATTATTTAGTAACTCATAAAATCATGTTTACACATTTTACCCCACCTAGACCAGAAACATTCCAAAGCTGAGATCTACAGTTTTTTTTTTAGTACTGATCACAAAGTCCATAATTTAGAAGGTGCTCAGTATTTTTTCAAATGATTATATATGATTTACATCTCTTTACCCTATTATCACCACAAACATAAGGAAACGTGATACCATGACTTCTTTTTTTTTTGTTTTTTTTCAGATGAGTATTGTCTTTCCTCTCCTATATTTTGCTGAATCTTTTCTTTCTACTTTCTGGCCTATCGCTTTTACTCATTGACTCCAGCGCCTGCCCAGAGCACACACTAGATGTGTGAAATAACTGAGTGAATGAGGAGTGTGATAATACTCAAGGGAATGCCTATGGTTTACTAGATGCCACGCAGGGTAGCTTAACTTATTCTGATATGTACAGATTAGGCTATCTGCCTTTAGCATGTTGAAAAAGAGGACAAATTATAGGCAGATCATAGGGAGATAGAACGTGTGCTGAACTTTATGACACCATCCTCTCGCTGCAGAAGGCAGTGAGTGCAAATAAACCAGAGGGCCCCAGCTATCAACATGAACTTCCAGGAGGCACCTGGTGTGTGCCTCTCTGTAATCGTCAGATCTTTCATAGGTTCTGTTTTTGACTGTGTTGAATATTGTACTACTATTATCCCAATTAAAATTAGGAGGCATAGGTCACATGCTCAGAGAGTAGGGGCCTAGGGTGAGGGCTTGGGGTTCACTCTGAGTGACATGAGAGACCAGAGGAGAGTCTGACCATTCTAAAATTCTCACTTGGCTACTTTGAGGACGATATGTTAAACTAGAGGAAGAAATAGTAGAATGTTAGCTTGAAAGCTTCAGGAATCCCCATTGCCTCTGGAGAAAGGCTAGAGATACATAGTCCAGAATTCAGAGGCCTCTATTGTCTGGTTATAACCCACTCATCCAAACTCATGCCTACGCTCGACTCTAGAGTGACAAGCCATTTTTGAACACACAGTGTTTTACTACCCCATGTCACTTGCACATGCTACATCCTTAAGCCTATGTGGCCTTCTTCTTATATCCCTTCTCTACTTATTAAATGCCTAATCAACCTTAAACATCTAAAATAACCTCTTTTGAGATGGGCATTGTGTCTCATATCTGTAATCCCAGTTACTCGGGAGGCTGAGGTAGAAGGGCATAAATTCCAAGCCAGCCTGGACAATTTATTCAATTTTGTCTCAAGATCTAAAATTCAGAGGGCTGTGAATGTAGCTCAGTGTTTGGGTATCCCTAGGTTCAATCCTCAGTATTATAAAATAAACAAATAAAATACCCCTTCCTCCAGGAGGCTCCCTCCAGTCTTTCAGGTAAGAATTATTAATATCCTTATACTGATTTCAGAACTGGTTCCTTGTTAACATACCGTTATAAAATCTTCCACTGACTATAAGCATTTCAAAATTATGGAACATTTCTCCCAATAATATGTGTTTCTGTATCTTCTATCAAATGTGTTCAATAGATGTCTGTTAAATTAAATGTTGGAAAATATTCCTAAGTATACATTTGTGTAATTTGAGAATAATTTGATAAGATATTCTATTTCAATAGTAATTCCTATGATTTTTTTGCCCTTAAGGAAAAGGGTATGATGAAGAATGTATTCTGTTTCTTTTCTAACATCTATTTAATCAACACCTTTTAAGTAGAAAGAAGAAATTTTAAAGAAGGAAAAGAGAAAGAAAGGAGTTAAGAAAGGAAAAAGGAATCAAAGGGGATGAGGATTTAACACAGAGAGAAAAAAAAATGCCCAGCCCTTGAGCAGTGTAGTTTCATATTCACCATTT
Source organism: Callospermophilus lateralis (assembly GCF_048772815.1). Taxonomy (NCBI): domain Eukaryota; kingdom Metazoa; phylum Chordata; class Mammalia; order Rodentia; family Sciuridae; genus Callospermophilus; species Callospermophilus lateralis. The sequence continues at coordinate 86,676,751 of NC_135311.1, read as the reverse complement.
TATTTGAGGGAAGAAAGAGAGAGAAAAAAAGAAATAGGAAATTTTAGAGAGAGTGTCTTGGTGACACTTAGACACTTGGTGACACTTAGAGTTGGCTGTCATACTTCCTAGTTTCTTAATAAGGCTAAGGTATTCTAGTTTTTTTTTTTTAAATAAATCATTGTGTTTGATATATGCACTTGCAGACATTGGTTTGAATTCTACCTCTTTCGCTTTCTAATTGGACTAAACTGGGAAAGTTTTTTTTTTTAACTTTACTTAATTCATTATTTTTACTTAGTTCATTATTTTTTATAAGTGATATCTCAAGTTTACAAGTAGATTAAAATGAGTCGATGTAAAGTAACTAACAAAGTTCAAGCACCCACTCAGATATTGTGAGGATTACTCCTCATTCACTCATTTATTTAACACATTGAGAGTGTGCCTTATGCCAGACATTCTGATCCCTGGGAAAAATAGAAATGTCCCCTGTCCCCACAGAATTTTCTTTATAGCTTAAGATAGTTTGGATGCAACAAGCACATTTTAACTTCATTTACTTAACCTATACTGATTAAATAAATCAGTGTTTCTCTGGTCTTACAAAAATGTCCTCCTTTCTATCTTAACAAAAATCACAGTTATCTGTTTTCTTAGCTTCTTTGGTAGGATGTATTTTAATGTCAGTTACTGCTAGATGATGTGCTAGTCTCTTTTTGCAGTCTCTTCCATGTCAGGGAGTGTGACCTTTTCCTCCTCTAGTCTCTCCTCCTCTTTTGGCATTTCCACATGCCATTCAGAGTGTGGTTTCATGGCTGACCTAAAGCTTGCTGTGATTTTGAAGAAGTTCTCAGGCATGGAGCAGAAATACTCAGGATAGGTGTAGAGTCTAAGCCTTTGGGATTTCTCCCAGTTATCAACAGGAAGATCCAATCTGGGTTTTAACACATATCTTACATCTTGTCTAATTATGATTATCACTCCCAATTACTTACAGCTGCTGCATATTATTTTCAGTCTTGGCAGTTTTCCCTTGTATTGCTCTAGATTTTATTTTTAGGCAAGAGCAAATGTAACTGTGAAATATTTAGTTTTGGTACAATACCAATTACTCGCCTAGGCAATTTCCTTAAATTACACAAGCTTTAACTAAACTAGCTTTGAGTCATATTTTTAAGATTCCTGTCACAGTCTTAGGTAGAGTTACTTAAAGTACATTAATTCTGCTTCCATAAGACAAAACTGGCCTTAACTCTCATTTTCCCAAGGAAGCTTCTACCTTAATGGGAAGTGAATGATATACACCCAAATTATTTCATGTAAGAAAGTGATTAATGTATATTTGAAACAGAAAACACATTAGAGTACTAAAAAGTTGTGCACCAATGATTCGATCCAATATGTAGTGTGACCCTGTCTCATCACATAGTGTAGAATGAGTTTCCTCAAAAGATAGTTTAATCCTCTTTTAAGCAATATCCACCCCTCTATGCCATCAGCAGGTGCAGGAAACATATGGAGGCTCTGATTACACCTCACATTTTGTCGATTAATTCTACCAAAACTCTGAGTGGAGTTTAGGGGACAAGAAGAACAGCAAATGGGTTATGTTTTGCAACTGAATGCATAGTTTCGATTGTGGTATCTAGAGAAAGTAGGCAGGCCTCAGTATAATGACATAATCTCAGTATAATGACATAATTACACACAAGATTATGTGTAATCACATGGCTCAGGTCCTAACATGTGATATAGTGTGTCACAGATAAGGACAGACAAGTGGTGTCTTCTCATACACTACCACACTCATGCGGCACAGTGATGCCCAGGGAGAGGGTTTGGTGTTAATATTGCATGCTGCTGTACTCTGGGATCTTCTTCCTCCCCTAGTCTTTGGGGTTCAGCAACTGTGCCTATTTAGTTCTGTTGTTACGTGGTAGAGATAACAATGGATAGATTTTAATTCATGTTTTTGCTCAACAAACCTTTCTTGTATAGTGTATACTATTTCCTAGGAATACAGAGAGATAAACACACCATGGTCCACTTTTCCAGAAGCTTTTGATCTGATAAAATAAGACTTAATTTATGAGCCTCTATCAGAGACAACTCCCCTGGTATTTAGGGAAAGAATATAAGAATTGGATATGTGGCTTCAAATTCTTGTCAGTCAGCCCTTTCCCTTTCTTTAGATGGAATCAAGCTAACAAAGTGAACATTGGTGAACTTTTCTTAAATTAGAGGTCTAAGGGTTATAGAAAAAAATCTATATTTTAGATACTTATTCAAATATTTTGGATTTTTGTTTTTTATTTGATCAAAAACTGAGTGAGTAGAAATTCCAACATCTTTGATAAACTGAGTTTTCACAATGACAAAAAGTACAAAATAATTATTTTTGTAAAAGTTTCTCTTTTTTTGTGTGTTATAAACATTGAGGAGAATGGGTAGGGAAGTTATACCATCCCTATCTCTTTCTGACTAGAGATATTTTCCTGACAACTTGATCTTAGTAATTACTAAGCTATTTCTCTGGCAGACCAACATCCTGAGTCCTACTCTGCTTGCTGAATAACTATCTTGCCAAAGTTCGTATTATACCATCATAACTACTTATCATCAATTACAATAGGTATTCTAAATATCTATCTATCTGTCATTACCCAGATTCAGAAATATGTATATTTGTAGATAAATACCTTTACCAGGTAACAGCCAGATGAAACTCTTTAAGATCACTGCCTCTAATCTGTGATATGGAGATTAAGAAAGCATTTATCCAAATAAAGACAAGTTTTGTTGTCTTTTTCTGTCCTAATCATTGAAAAAAGGACAGATCACTAATTGCTCATCAATATCTTCTAAATGTATTATATTTTTTTGTTTCTATAAAATCAGAAGTAATTTACATAAATATACTATTTCTGTTTTGTAGTGTGTTGTCAATACAGGTACTTATGTATAGCTCTAAATGACCCTTTAAACTTGGCATGTTCCAGTTGTCCATCCAGGTTAGTTTGAAAATGAGTTTCTATATAAGCATTCTTATATATTTTAGAATACGTGTGTCTCTATATGTAGGTTTGTGTATGTATGCATGTTTTAAGAGCAGGTTTGTTGTGTAAAATATATATACACAAAAGATATACAAATAACTTTTGCTATGTAGATTTTAGTTTGGGCCTTTAAGGCAACATCTAGTTGAAGAAAACAGGGCTTTATAGAAATAAAAATAGAAACCCAGCTGTGTTCTTAAGGTCACTAATAGTCACTGCCAGTAGCTGTATCTTTACCGTGACACTAGTGTGGTTAAAAAAAAAAAAAAAAAACCCTAAAACAAAACAACAACAACAACAACAAAAAAAACAAAACCAGGAGAAATTGCAAACCAGCAAACATTTCTGTAAGTTGAAGTCTCTTTGAAGATACTATATATGTGATTACGTGGGTGTGAATTATTTAAGTTTTTATATGGATGTCTAAACTTGGAGCTTCAATGATTACATCATCTTGTTTATTATTATTATTATTTTTTTGCATATTTTGTGTGAGGAAGTTTATCCTAAACCAGCTTATTTTCTGTTCTTCTGCAACATTGTTCTTTCAGCCATAAGGATCAAGAATTTCATAGGTTTGGTTATCGTTTCCAGTTTTGGAAATATTCCATATACCTTCAAGGTATATTTTGTTGTTGTTTCTTCTGTTTTTATCTTTTCAAATGTGACTAAAAGCTAGTGATTGGCCTTGCATTTTTCTGATCTTACAATCTAGGCTGATTTTTGGTTACTCTGCCATTGTATTTTGGCTATTAAAAAAACCTTAATAAAATCTAAATGGCTTTGTATGGAATTTGACGCCTCTGTATATTTTTTGGAAGCTACCTTTCCAGCCCTGTCAATGTCTGTTCTCCACCACATTCTGCACAAATCACACAGGGGGAAAGCTCTCTGTTCTTAGGACATGGCCAGATCGTTGCTCATAGTGTGCCTTCATCTGAGAGGGCCTCCTGTGTCTTTGTGGTTTCTGTGGTTGAAATATTACCCATCTCCAATGCAACCTGCTCACAAAGTTAGGATCTGTCAGAACTCTTAGGGAGTTTTCAGCTTTCCAGATAAGGAGAGAATGCTGGTGGGGATTGAGCAAATAAGACCAGAATTCGGGTATGCTGATTCTCTGTGCATCCAATTCTATGTAGTTTCCCTAAATTACTATCTCACTCTGATTGGAATTAATCTGTCAATTCCTCTTTTCTTTCATAGCCATTTACTTTGACCCATACTTTATTACTGTCATGTTCATCTCCTTTATTAGAGTCTAAGTTTCTTGAAAGCAAGGATCATATTTAATTTACTTTTGTATCACTCATAGCATTTGATCAAAGGATGGTACTATCAAATATTTATTATATAGCACCAAATTATAGATTCATTGTTTTAATTTCTGCATTTCAATGAGACTTAATATAAAGTTCAAATAAAACAAAAAAAGAGAAAAGAGCATTTTAAGACAGATGATATCATTAGTCAATAATGCAGGACTTAGAAACATTGACTACCATTATAGAGTACATTGGTTCCATCTTATTGGAAAGGAGAGTATTTTCTTCTTGGTTGTCTCTAAAGATATATCATAAATACACAGTTATACATACACAGAGACATATGTATACATGCTCACACACAACACACACACACCCAAGAGAACTTTAAATAGTCACTTTCATCTAGACTTCTATTTGAATGTGTTAGTGATGAATGGAGACTATATTGCTTCCAATTAAGCATACCATTTGCTAACCTAGCCCCCACAGTTTTCTGAGCTGAGAAAGGAAATATTATTTTCTTCTTCATAGTGTTGTGATAAGTAAATGAGACAGCTTAAAAAGTGCTCAGTGCAGTGTTGATTTAAGCGCTCCACAAATAATGGCTTCAAAAATGTGTTAATATAAGAAGTACAGTGTGAGCTCCTTTCTTGACCCAAGATAAAATATCCTGTTGTTGGAATGAGGTACCACAAAGTTCCATAAATAAGAGAGAATAATACTCCTACCACATACACTGAACACAGAATGCTTGAGAACCTACACATGCTGAGTACCTACTGTTTCCAGTTTACTATTATATGTGGTAGGATATTGCTTTTGTACATAATTCTTCTAAGTAGATTATAATGCTCTAAGTAAAATCACACCCTGTAACTCCTTGGGTTTGAAATCCATGTTTCTTCTACTCAGATTCACCCTCCACTACTCCTTCCCAATTCTCTAGCCTGTATCTGACTTGTTTGGTCTTCTCCTTAAGAACCTAGTTCAGGGTTTCCTCTAGGATCACTTCCCTGCCTGCTCCCTCCCTGGAGGCCCACTGCAGCTCACTGTCTGTCATGGCCTTACTCAGACTGGCTTCCTCCCTTGAGGATGGGTTCCTAAAGTACAGGGATCATGATTCTTGATATTTTCATCTTTCTTTTCTTCTCTTTTCCTCTTCCCCAGTGACTAGTACTGTGACTGCATATAAGAAGGACTTAATAAATACCTGCTCTTTTATCTCTACATGAGATAAATTTGCAAAATATACTGGTTTTTATTCACGGCTTGTGTCTTTCTTACATCCTCTCATTACCTTATTACTTTAGCTGTTGCTATGACAACCAGTTGTGTGCAGAGCAAACAATTCTGAAGTAGATTTCACTTGGCTTTTCAGAGGATCCCCAGTAGAACACGGCCTCATTACACACAGCAAGGACCAGGTCAACAACACATTCTTGTATTGGATTTATTTCCTCCCTATTTTGTTTGGTTCAACTGCCCACTAGGGTTCCCTGAAATTCCTTCCCCAAATAATCATTTATAAGCGAGTCGTTCATTTTGGGTAAACCCAGACAAAGACAACAATCTTGAATGAAAAAGAGAAAGACAATAGATTACAGATACTGGGTCTAGGGCAACTTCATATCCTCCCAAATTCATGGTGTTTTGCACATAGTGGGTACACAACCAAATAATTTCAGGTAAATAAACCAATTGAAAGTAAACAACTTTTCCATCTCTGCCACTGCTCTTCTTGGCTTATTACAATTTTCTCAGTTTCATCACTTTTATGAGGTTTGCATTAATAATAGTGTTAGCAGGCACATTCTCCTAGTAATGAAAAAGGGGTCTTAAAATCTTAATTAAATCTTGTTTTTTTTTTTCCTCAAAGACTTTGTCTCAGGAATATAACCCACTGTTTTACAAGATCATCATTTTGGTTTGTGCTATACCAGCAACATTGTCTAATGAAAGTCCTCTCTCCCGTTGTATTTCTTAAATATTTAAAGACACACATGGTTCTTATATTTTTATTATGACTTCAACTATAAAATGCCTCTCTCCCCTACAACCTTGAAATGCTCTTTATTCTAGACTTTATTTCTACCTAAGTTGATCCAGCTTGCAAAATGGAAAGATAAGAAATACTATCGTTATGGAAGGAATTTGGTAATATACACATGAAAATAAAAAGATGTGTCCAAAGGATGCAAAAAAAAAAAAAGATTAAATTTGCATAGTGACTCCAGAACTAAACATAATCTAATCTATTTTTAAAGATTAGTAACATCCTTTGAAAAAGTATAGATAATAAGTTGGTCATAATTTCTTCGGACACTAGTCAAGATATTAAAAAGAGAAGGGTAACATTTTTTAGACCTTACATTGAAACACCTTTACTCTGACTCATTGTTGAGATATTCAAATTTGATCACTTATGTTAGTGTTTGCCTGCCACAGAAATAGCAACTTCCTGCATTAATAAATGTTTCAGTCCATCAATGTTAAGTTTTATATCCATAATTTCTTTGGTTATAAAATACTAGGGAAAGCCTTGTCATTTCATAAGGCAAAATCTTTGTTTTATTGAGCACTGCCTCTGCTTTAATAGCATTTTCAGTTATTCTTAATCTGAATGTATACATTAAAACCTAAAACTGGAAAATTGATCTTTTGAACTTCAGTCAGAAAAATCATAACTTAGGAGTAACTGACTTTATATAGGTAATCATGTTATTTATTCAATGAAATAATTTATTGATCACCTACTTTGTGGTAAGCTTGGTGCTTGGTACTCAGTACACAAAGATGAACAAGACCTAGTTCTTGGCTTTAAGAAATTTATAGTCTATTTGAAATAAAACATTCCATTCTAGAAGAAAAGGAATGATTTTCACCAAATCATATATTATTCGAGTTCCAGGGTGAAAAGAAACTTTGAAAGACTCCATTCTTCTTTGTGAAAGTAAAAACTAAGTCAGAAATTCAGTTAGAGAAAGACGTCCTAGGCTTATGTCATTTTGAAGCCCAAAGAAACTGGAATCTGGAGAGTGAAGAATGGTGCAGAGAATTAATGCAGGTTTCCAGGCTCTGAGTTCAGGGCCTGGCCCAGCATATCACACTGTCCACATTAATTTATTTAGCATCTTGTATCTGGCATGGCTCTCTCACTGCTCATTAATATTAAATGCAGAAAGTACAATTTTAAAATATTTCTAAATCTAATACAATCAAGAGAATCTTGTAGTCTAGTAAATTATCCAAAAGTTAGTCACCTCTTTAATTAGTCATTTCAACCAATGAAATACTAAATGAGTTTGTTCTGTACATGTGCTGAAAGTTATAGAATTGCATTTTTTTTAAAGAGAGAGAGAGAGGAATTTTTTAATATTTATTTTTCAGTTTTTGGTGGACACAACATCTTTATTTTATTTTTATGTGGTGTTGAGGATCGAACCCAGCGCCCTGCGCATGCCAGGCGAGCACGTTACCACTTGAGCCACATACCCAGCCCATAGAATTGCATTTTGAAGTATCGATTGTTGAAAATAATTTCTAAGATCTATAGTCAATGTCTGCTTTATTTGCTTCTCTCTAATATATTCAGCTGGACTTTTTCAGTGTTTCAAACCTATGAAGCTCATACTAGATATTTTTTTGATTAATATTAGTGATAGTTAAATAATCATTATATTGGAAATGTGTTATGAATGCTTAATTTATTTGTATGGGAGGAATATCGCCTAGAATCAAAAGAATAGGCATCTGTAAAATTCTGCTATCTGTCTAGACTCACTGTTGATTCTCTGTTTCTCAAAGGTACACATGAAATCAGAAAATCAGCATTCAGAGCATCTTTGCATAAAATGCAGCTTTGTTTTGTTTTGTATTTTCCAGTGAAGTCGTAGCTTCCGTGTATTATTCATGCTTTAGGTCAGGACTAGAAAACTTGAAAAATAGAAAAGGGATTAAGGGAACCGTATAGTCCTAGAGAGTAAAGCTATGGTTTAAAAACAATAAATGTGTCAATGTGGTTTTACTGCAGTAACTTTTCAACCTCCTAGTACACCAATATCTAAGGGTAATTGCTAATGAAATCAGAGAGCCACATTTAAATATGTGTTCTAATATACATTTTCCATTTCACACTAAATTGAACTATAATCACAATTAGTAGGGATATTTGGCATCATTCCGATTGTCAAAAAAAAAAAAAAAAGAGTATCTGAAGTTTCCTGTAAGTTAATGTATAAGATTTAAAGAAAACAATCACATATTTTGGTGTTTTCTTAGAAGCATGTCATTCTAAAATGGACTGGGCTACATAATTGCACTGGAGTGAGTTTTTAAAATTATAATATTAGAAAAAAAGAGATGATTTTTTCTCCCTTTTCCCCCAAAGAGAAAAGATGTTAAATGATAATATCTCATGGCTACTGTGCTGAAAATAAAGGCAATAAGAGGGATGAAATAAGCCCTGTGCGTTTTTCTACAAATCTTCTGGGAATCTCTTCCTATAGAAAGCCATTTTTTTTTGTCTATAGTATTTAAGCTATTCTTCTGATATTCTTGACAGGAACAAGGTGATTGTTTCTAAAGTTTAAGCAGCTACCTGCTTGCAAAGAGTAATAGAGCAGCTTTATCCACATATCTGAATTAGGAAAAAAACTCACCAATAATACAAATAGAGGTTTTCATTAAGCAGCATTCCTGTTTATTACAGAGCAACAACAATAATTTTTTTGGATTTCAATTTAACATTGAAAACAAGTCCCAATTCCCACATCTCTTTGATGCAGCTGGCTGCACTATGCATAATGTCTAATATACAATGGCAATGTCTATTGTTATAGAACTGGCTTATTTGTGTATTGAAAGCTTCATTCAAATTTGTATGGTTCAGAATGTTCAACGAAATGCACAAATTGACTAGTTCAATATTCCTCAATTTGTCATAATGGTTTCTGTGTGAGTGTTTTTCTTGTTTAAGATTGCCAAAATGCCATTTTTATTCTTTAAGGAACAAGGTGACAATTCCTGTGAAATCTCACAGTTGAATGCTAAAGGCAAGGGCCTAGGTCAAGCTCAAAGCCACTTATAGGACTATGAAAGCCCATACAGACTATATCTGGGTTTAGCAGGTATAGGAAAATAACTTGCCAAAGGCCTTGTATTACTGTTTGCTGACAAGAACAAGAAATATGATGTAAGAATATTAAGGAGAAGAGTTGTAAGTGAAAGAGAGTGGCTGAGCAGGAGTAAAAGGAGTGTTGGAAAAGGTATTAAAACTTGAATAACGTTGAGAGAAGAAGTAGTCTACGGAGACCCTGTGACTGAAAGTTTCATTGAAAACACAAACATATTCATTTGGAGCCTTGCAAATACCTTTCTTCATATTGGACAGTTTGAGTCCTTTTCCATTTGTAGATATGTTTGCTAAATGAGGAGTCCACTAATTCCATTCATCCTTTTAAAAATATTCTTAAAATACATCCTATACCATTGACTTGCATTTGAGCTAGTTTTTAAAGTATAGAGCAACATTTCGACTATGGTTTTATTTCTTGATCACTCAATCATGGAAAAAAAAATAGTCAAAAGGCTATTTTAAAATAAGGGAAGGATATAACATTCTGGAAGAAAATGTTGAGAATCACTATTTCTTAGGTGGCAGTTAGAGACATATATATCACATGTTGTTCCTTTGGAGATGTTACTATTTTATCACTTTGCTGGTAGGTAGGGATCAAAGGTCCTTTTCCAGCCAGTTAGACAAAGTGCTGGAAAAGCTAGATTCTTCTTGATGTAGCTTACTGTATTAATTTCTGAGAAGACACATTCCTAGGGCTAAATAAAAGATAGAATTTTTGTTTGGGGCAGGGCATGCAAAGGACATTTAAAATTTTTTTTTTTCACTTTATTGTGTTTGTGAATTCTATCATTTTGATCATTTCCAGCTGGGTGTGGTGGCTCACGCCTATAATTCCGGTGGCTCAGGAGGTTGAGACTGGAGGATCCTGAAATCAAAGCTAGCCTCAGCAAAAGCGAAGTGCTAAGCAACTCAGTGAGACCCTGTCTCTAAATAAAATATATACAAGAGTTGGGGATGTGGCTCAGGGGTGAAGTACCCCTAAATTCAATCCCCAGTAACAAAAAAAGAAACAAGAAGCCATTTTTGATAATTTTCCTGTCTTTTTCTTAAGCAAATTTAATTGCTTTTAGAAAGCTTTAAACATAAACAATTAGGACCACCAAAATACTGATGTGCTATGAGCCAATTTCTATCTATATGGTGTCGATATTAATACATTTGGATTATTGTGAGCATTGGAGGGGATTCTTATTTGTAATTTATAAATTTATAGATTTATAAATTAGTTTATAAAAAGCACTTTGATCTCAGGGCACACTTTTCTAGAAGCTGATAATTGGGATTTTAAAGGAAAAAAACTCGCTTAAATTTGTTGTCATTTGTTAAATGAACTCTTACCAGTGAATGGTAATTCATTACATGATGAATCAACTTAATCATGAACATAAGGTGAAGTATAACTGCCCCAAACTAATTTATTCAGGTTAAAGTAAATTATTTTTACCTAGATGCTCAATTTTGCCTGTTAATAATTTGTATGGTTAGATGGCTGACTTTTTAAAATGTCTCTTTTATCATTCATTCATTCATGTATTTGTAGATTCACTTAAGAACATTTATTTGGTGTCTACATAGGCATAGAACTGGGTGCCACAGGGGACGATAAATCATGGTAGGTATAGTAGGGAGAATTCTAAAGATGTGTCCCTCACCCAGGATTCCTATCCTCTGGTTACTAAATCAAACACTAATTTTGGTACTGCTCTGAAAGATTTTGCAGTTGTAATTAAAGTCTTAAATTAACTGACCTTAAAATATGGAGATGATCTGAATGGGCCTAACCTAGTCATGTGTGAGCTCCTTTAAAAGAAGGCAGTATTCTCCGCCAGTGGCAGAAGTCACAGATTCACTCCTAGAGGGAGCTTTGCCTTGCTGTTGCTCCTTTGGGGACCGAGGGGTCCATGCATTAGGGAATGCAGGTGACTTGGAAGTAGAAAACTTCCTCCTTCTGATGGCAAGGAAACAAAGACCTCTTTGTCACAATCATCAAGAAGTGGGTTCTGGCAACAATTGAAATGAGCTTGAGAGCAGAGTCTCACCTACAGCTTATAAACAAGAGCCCATCTTAGCTAGCATATCAAACTTACAGAATTGAGAGCTAATAATCTGTGTTGATTTCAGCCACTACATTCTTGATCATGTGTTCATACAATAAAAAGCAAGTGCCTTTTTTCATGGGAGTGTGTCACAAAAGCTGTTGAAAGGTAATACAAGTCAGGTGTGGTGGTACATGCCTATAATTCCAGTGTCTTGGGAGGCTGAGGCAGGAGGATAATGTTCAAAGCCAGCCTCAGCAAAAGTGAGGTGCTAAGCAATTCAGTGAGACCCTGTCTCTAAAATACAAAATACACCTTGGGTTGTGGCTCAGGGGTTGAGTGCCCCTTAGTTCAATTCCTGGTAACCCGCACGGGCACCCCCCACCTCCCCTGCCAAAAAAAAAAAAAAAAAAGAGCATACAAGGATTAAAGAGACAGAGACAACATCTTGAAATGGAAAGACATGTCAAAATGCAATGGCTGAGTACCAAACATTAAGTGATCTTAGGTCTCACAAAGTTGTCTTACAGTGGGACAGTCTTCCCAGATCAGGAAGCCTGGAAGTATTTGTCAACTTTGAATCAAGTTTTTGCTTAAACAACACTCTCTAAGCCTGTATCTATTTTTCATGGTTATTACAAACCTTACCCCACCAGGAAAACAATAAAAACAAAGGCTCCAATCAGATTCCAGGGGTCACTACTATTGTTCTGTTGAGTTGAAAGGATATAATCATCAGCCACTTACAAATCCAAGATTACTCCCATTTCAGGCTGTGCCCTGAATGAGATAATGCATACCTACATGTAATCTCTGTACAGAATATAACCAGAAAGCTTGACCGGAAGACTCATGTACACCCCACAGTGCACACCTTTTTAATATACAATAGCTAAATCTAAACACACCTCAATGAATAACTAATCCTAGTCAGCCTACAACCACATTCATTTTTCTAACTCTTGTGGTCAAATAATAAATACAGATGATACAGAAAATAGGCACCATGGCAAATTTGTACAAATAGAGTTTAGAGACGGTGACAGAAAGCTTAGTCAAGCATAATGCTCACAATACATAAAACAAAAATCAGGATGAAAAAACATCAAACATTTCCCTGAGGCTCACGATTGTATAAGAGGGTCCTTTGGGTCCTTTAGTTTAGCACTATGTCCTCTTTTCCTAGCAATCACACTCCTACAGCTAAAAGATGTTTGGACTAGGACACTCATTATTTACAGCAACTATTGAAGCTGCAAGAATATATACATATATACATGGTGCAGCAGCTGAAGAGTAAAACCCTCAGCTTTCTTATTTCCCCAAGGTTGCAATATAATTGTGTTTCCAGTGGGGGGAAAGGGGCACAGATATCTCCCTCAAAAACCTTTTATTTTTTATATGCAAAAAGTAAAGTCAATATACTTCTTTCACTTATGGCACTTCTCTGTTTAAGCTGTTCTTTGCTATTTTTCGTGCATGAATAGAAGAATGGCTGGAATGAACAAAGCATGGATTTTGTTGTTGTTGTTGTTGCTGCCATGTAAAGTTACAGCAAATAAACTGCAGAGAGACAAGAATAAATGTAGAAATAACCTAAATCTTTTTATGTAGCGAAGGTAAAAAGGCAGTCTCCTTTAGAATTGTTTCTTTAGATTATAATAGCAATTTATGTTAAAAGGCACTATGACAAATCAGCTCATCATTTATTTTAAGAAGTCAAACTAGAAAGATCAAGTGTACTGTAGGTGGTATTTCATCTTATCATATTAAAACAGTCTTCCCAAATGTAAAAGATAATCTCAACTGCTGTGTTCTGTAAGCAAGCAGAAAATTATGTAAATCTGATTTCCTTACTATGCGCTTGCTATCTCTTTAAAGCTTACTAAATCATATCCAGATTTGTAAACACAAAAGCACTGGATCCAAGATACATTTGCTTTTCAAACACTCAGAATGAGAAAAGGTATTTTGCAGGGTGTAATTGAAAAATTCCTATCTGTTTTCAAAAGCTAACAAATCAACGGGTTGTATGAGATTAAAAAAAAAACACAAAACATCACCTCTTAACTTATTATGGGCTTAATTGCTTCCTCATAATGGAGTGTGACAATGTGATTGCAATAAGAATAGCACCTGCTTTGAAAATCACATATCAAAGAAATGCCAGTAAGGGTACGGGAAGCCCACACAGTAGACATGTTGAAGTTTTTTCTTTTTTTCTCTGTTCTTAAATGGGACTGATTCTTATTCTCTCTCTTTTAAGCCTGTTTACTCTCATTGCCTGAATAGTTAGTGTTTACTTTAGTAGCTTTCTAAAAATATCAGCTCCTGCATGCCCACTTTGGAGATGGAATAGAGGCACGTTTACATCGTTAGGTATTTATTTGAGCTTAAATCTCACATACAGACTATATTATAGACACAGTAAGGCCTGGACCTCAAGATGCTCCACCAGAGGAAGCAGAGACGACTGTGTGAACCGGAGTGTACAAGCATCTTGAGTCAATAACTGTGCCAATGAGACAGACTGTCATCATTTTTCTTTTGTTCTAAAAAAGGGAATCCTTTGATGTTAAAGTTAATTAATTAAATTCATTGTTATTGTGATTTGCATTAACATAGTCTGATCTATTTGGAAATATGTGTTTAATATTATATATTTTTAACATTAATTTCTTATTTTGAATTTAGAGAAAGGCAGGAAATCCTTTACTTTTCTATGGAGAGTTAACCAAATGCAATCAATCAACAGGTTAAAAGAAATTTAAGTAACCAGCTATATTTTAGTTTATAAAGATGTATGATGTTACTTGCACTTTTAAATATGAATAAGAAACTAAACTCTGTTTCTAGTTCCTGGCATATAGCAGGTGTTAAATATTTGCTAAGTAAAGGAGTTCTTTTCAATAAATTCATTAAGCAACAAAATATAAATCTGGTTCTGATTTTAAAGAATGTAGCTATTGTAAAATAAGCCGATCTTCCATTCTAATCCATACCTTCTAGAATTTTAAGTGAGATGACAACATGAGGAAAGTAAAGAAGGACAGAGAATGCTGAGCTAAGAAGATACAAAGTAAGTCATATAAAGAAAATGACCAAAAAGGCAAAAGGACAAACAATAATGAGAGATGCTCAAAGGGAATTATGCGCTCATACAAAAGAGAAGCTGAGAGACTGTCAACACACACACTCTCTCTCTCGGGCATCCAACATTTCAGAGGCACACAATGACACTTATCGAAAAGGCAGAGAGAGACTGAGAATTATAATTATGGTGAGGGGTGAGATGGATTGGAAACAGCCTCAGCTTATGTGTTTATAGAATGTTGCTCCAGAAGACTGCGATGCCCTCTTTGTATTTCACAGCAGAAGGTATGAATGGCAATGCCAGCTCTTGGTGCTTGCCCTTCTGGCTTGATGACACTAAGCTGAGGTGCACGTTTGGCCTATGGGCTGAAGGTTTCACACCTGCTGTCAGCACAGTCTGTGTTAAGTCCTATCCTCAATAGTACACATGTAATAACACTGTTCAAATCAATGCTTCACGAAAATAAAAACAACTTATCGTCATTGTTGCTGCATTGTTAAGGCTCTCAGTATAATCCCTAATAAATTCAAATGCTGGAAACATAATAACAATGTGCTTTCAGTGAGGTGCATAGTTAAAGGAGGATAAATAATTGCATGTTTGAGGATCTCTGGAATTTAGAACAACAACAACAACAACAAACTTATTCTTACATAGACCCGCTATATTTAAAAACCATTCTAGGATTTTTGCATATATAAATTTATTTACTTCTTACAGCCCCATTCTATAAATGGAGAAAATTAAGACATGCAAACATTGCATCTCAGATTTAAGTCCATCTATGTGGCTTTAAGACCTTTGTTTTTAACTACTTTACTATTTGCCCCTCAGAGATAAGCCAAAAGATATAAAACTTAAAAGGTTATAGTAACATCTGCCATTAAAAAAAACATGGAAATGAAGAAAATCCCTTTTTATTTTCTTTAATAAAAAGAAAAAAAAATAAAAATCTAACTTTTAAAGTTCTTTTATTATACTCACATTTTAGCCTTTTCTTCAACTTCTATTTCACAAAAAAAAGCCAATAAGAAATAAGAAGAAACCTTGGCATGATGAATGCATATATTATTTTTGTTTTTTTGATTAAAAAGTGACATCTGGATAATTTTAGACTTTTTTTTATAAACCACATTGACTAGAACTGCTGTTACTAGCAAGCACAACCATATTTATTTTCAATGAACTCAAATTCAGTGAAAAAAGCTATTTCTAAAGAAGGAACAAAGGACCACCCAATATTTAAATGGATTATTTTATGTCAAGAATACACATGTCTATGTATCATAACAGATTTTGTTACTGTACAAAAGGTGCAATTAAAACAAGAACAAAAAAAGTCTGAATGATGCAAAGTCTAAATGGCATTTCATTTTAATTCAAGTGCTCAATGATTGCACAATAAAATCCTTATTGATGAAAGACTGTCTGAGTAATACTTCTTTTTTGCTAATAGTCTGAGCCAAGTCACCCAGAGCCTGTGGTCTCTGAGCAGTCTGTTCAGAAAGTCATCCATCAGAGGCTTTCTCCATCTGTTAGGTCCACTGTACGGTGCATCCCATTTTGTTCTCACCCTGGGAACTCTCCAGCCAGTCCCAGGCCCCTCCATACCTCATTGTTCTGCAGCCAGACAAATGGTGGCAATTAAAACATTGTTGCAGGCATGACATACTATGGTTATGGTTGAGGAGGCCCTTCCATTTTAGAAATCACTGCTTTGTGATACAACTTTCTCAAAATATTCTCCCTATGGAAACTTTGTGCTTGCCTTCAGTTCAAAGTGCTTCTTTCAGAGAAATATTAAAGAGATGTATTTTGCTTTAAAGTGAAAATATACTTTACGGATTACCCATGCTTCTGTAGGAAGGATTTACTCGTGAGGAGGGAGGATAAAGTACATTCATTATTCAACAAATGTGTTGACTCCCTTCTATGTTCAAAGTCCTTTGCCAGCCCTTGTCTCTCGTCTCAAACTGTAATGGAATGGTAGGACAGATAAAGAAAATTCACAAGTAAATATCATATAAACTCCAATTCCCACCTCTCCCTACCACTGCAGAGCCACTGTTCATGGCCTGGTACTACAGTACAAAAGCAGACAGTATCCTCTTAGTAGCTGGGACATCTCATCTCTGAACATGTGTTCACCTTCTGGCAAGCTATGGCCACTGAAGCTCAAAATTTCTGTTTTGAAGGTGCTTTTCCTCTCTCCTTTTGGCTCTTGGATCTCATTTGAACCTCAGTGTGCATCTCTCCTGTCTATGTTGTCTCTCTCTCTGAAGGTCATTCCTACCTGGTGCCTTCCCCTGAGATTGGCCTAAGGTAGCTCACCGTTCTGTAGCTCTCTACCTTGAGGCTCAACTAGGTCACAGGAAGAGATAATGTGCCTTTTTATTCTTGTTTTTATTTAAAATTCAAATTCATAGTTTTTATTTCTTCTTAATTTTTTTAGATTAGTCACACTGTACTTTCATTTAAACCCTTAGAGTTTCTGGATTTTCTGAAGTTCTTTTATTATACTCACATTTTAGCTTGGTAATACAGAAAGTATATAATTCACACACTTTACTGAACTCTCAGACTGGTATGTCTTATAGCCTTTTTTTATGGCTATGGCTCTCAATATAAGAATAAAAAAAGGCACATTATTTTTTTGTAATCAGGCAATGAACACATTCTGTGGCATTGTTTAGATGTATTCAAAACCCATGAATACAGTTTTAAAAGCAAGGCAAAATGTAACTGAAAATATGATAAATATATAAATCATGAATTCTGTTTATTTAATGTTAAAACACAAAAATAGAGTTTGTATAAAATAAAAAGCAGCCATAGCTTCCAATTTTTCTTTAAAGTGTGCACTAGTGGAAGAGGAGGAAGGGATGAAGGTGTCTCTGCAGGATCTTACTGCAGAACCTCCATGATCAAGGTCCGACTTATTACTTCTTTGTTGCTTCTAGTATTTCATCCAATGACTGCAAAATGTCAGCTCTGAAATGAGATTTCTAGTAAGTCTGATCAGAAAATTCCTATTTATAAAACAAATCTTCAAAGTCTTCTACAAGTCAAAAATCAAATCAAGTCACTCTTTTTACCTAAGTGAGTTCATCTAGGAGGTCAAGAGAGATTTCGGGGCTAAAAGCTAACCTGTAGCTCTGAAAACATTTAAGCATTGAACTTTGAAAAATTAAAAATCTATACAAATCCTATACTTCTATTTTGGAATTATTTTATCTTAAGGGAAGAAGATAAATATTTCTTTTGCTTTCATGTATTCGCTCACTTATCCAATCAAACATTTATCCATCCATCCTCCCATGTGTGCATCCATTCAACAGATATTTACCAATTTTACTATATTATCAGGCACTTCCTAGGCACCAGGGACACAGCAGTGAACAAACAAGCATCTTGTTCTCAGAGAACTCACACAGGACAGGGAAAGGGAGAGAAATGAATGGACAAGTAAGTGAAACATCAAGAGCATGGTGTTAAGACGACTAAGCAGAATGAAGGAACAGAGAGTGAGTGGGAAGGAAGCGTGCTCTTGTATGTACAACTGGTGACTTACAGACCTTGGCTGGAGATTCGAATACTGCAATGGCATGAGCTACAAAAATATTTGAGGGGAAACAGTGTTAAGAAGTCTAGTCAGTATTAAGGCTCCAAGGCAAAAGCAAGCTTGCTATTTTCAAAAACAATAAAACTGGGATGTCTGGAGAAGGAAATGAGAGTCCAGTGAGACAAAGTTATAAAACACGAGGTCTTAGAACAGGAGGCAACATCATATGGTCACACAGAAGCCTCTGGATTTTATTTTTCATGAGAAGAGAATACATTGGATGGTTTTGATCAGAGGAGTAATGTGTTAAATTTAGAACTCAGACTCCTTGTGATGGAGAATAGACTAAGATGATGCAATATGCAAAGCTGAGAAGAGAAATTAGGAGTTGATAGCAATAGTTCAAGCAAAAAATAGTATATATTTATTAGCAGTTGCTCTTTTTCAAAGGAAATTATTTTGTTGCACATATTTAAGGTGTATAACATGATGTTCCAATATACTTACACATAGTTGCTATGTTTTGAATGTTTGTGTCCTTCTCAAAACTCATGTAAAAATTTAATCCCCAATGCAGCAGTGTGAAGAGGAAGGAACTTTCAAGAGGTGACCAGGTCCTAAGGGTAGTGACCCCAAGAAGTTATTACATCCTCATTAGAGGGCTTGAGGGAAAGAGTCCCTTTCCTTTTGTACTGTCTCCTCTGTCGTGTGAGTACTATGAAGAATCCCTTGCCAGAAACAGAATCCTAGTGCCTTGATCTTGGACTTCCCAGCCTCTAGAACTGTGGGAAACAAATTTCTGTTGTTATTAAATCACTCAGTCTCTGGTCCTTTATTATCAACACAAAGGAACTAAGACAATAGTGAAATGGTTACCATACTCAAATAAATTAGTATAGCTATCGTTTCACATAATAACTCAAGAGCAGTTGCTTTTAAAGAACTTTAAAGTGGACATGAATCTATCGTGCTCCATACTTCCCCAAAATGCTTCTGGGCAATAAAGAAGTGTCATAATTTGGAGCCCAGTGTGCATGTGAGACACAGGGATTAACTGTCTCCCTAAGTTTAAAGGCTTATTTTTACTGTCAATAAACAACTTCATAAACTTCATAATGACTTCATAAACAAACTATTGAAAATATATTTTATCTAAATATACATTTAAAAGAAATTAAAGCTATGTTGAAGTTGTTAAATCAGCTCTAGGTTTATAAGTTAGAAATAAGACTTGCTTAATTATATATATTTAACCCTGCATGTATTCATACAGCTGGTTTTTGTCTGCATGAGTTTGTGCGTGCACACACATGTATATGCACACATATGCACATGTCTACGCATGCTGGAAATTGCAATACACAGGTCCCTGTGCCTGCTAAACATATACTCTACCATTCATCTACATCCCAGCTCTCACAGAACTTCATATATAAGCTATAAATGTAGTCCTAAAATCTTTGTAAGCACATACCATTTGTTTTGGGTGCATGGCTCAGGAAAAAAAAATGTTTTAAAAGAATAAAATATTTTTAAATGAATAAATTTAGTCAGTAAAATTATTATACAACTTATTATTGCCTTTCTATGAAGTTTCCAGTATAGGCAGATAGATAGAGACAGAAAGATTAATGATTGCTTGGTTAGGGCCAAGAGGGATAAAAGGTTTGGGGAATGAGAGCTAAAGAGTAAAAAGGATTTTAGGGCAGGGGGGTAGAGTGGGCATATGTTCTTAAATTGATTCTGGTGATGATTTCATAAATCTATGGCTAAAACCCTCAGAATTTATACTGTTTATGGACCAATTATGTGCAAGTAATTATATTTCCATAATACTGGCATCAAAAATATATTTTAAGGGGCTGGGATTGTGGCTCAGCAGTAGAGCGGTTGCCTAGCATGAGCGAGACCCAAGTTCGATCCTTAGCACCACATAAAAATAAAGGCATTGTGTTGTGTCCATCTACACCTAAAAAATAAATATTTAAAATATATATATATATATTTTAAAACTAATAGATGAAGTCTTTTCCAAAGAAAAAATGCTCACATTAAAAATTCATGTGCTAAAAAAGGCCAATATATCAATGAGTCAAGAAATGAAAGTGTTTCTATGCAAATATTTTTTGATAAGG
This sequence comes from Callospermophilus lateralis, assembly GCF_048772815.1. Taxonomy (NCBI): domain Eukaryota; kingdom Metazoa; phylum Chordata; class Mammalia; order Rodentia; family Sciuridae; genus Callospermophilus; species Callospermophilus lateralis. Next base: position 86,656,484 of record NC_135311.1, on the reverse strand, counting down.
TTATCAAAACATTTTGTCCAATTTGTATTTATGGATTAGGTTCATCTAGATATGTACATACTCTATTGGGGAAAATGTGAGTGGGGAGTCAGGTTGAGCATGAGATTTTTGAAAAGAAGAAAAGGAATTAATTGACTGCTTTGTGTAAATTAAATTCCCAAATTTGCATTTGTCTTAAGATACATCTAGGCTTGTTTGACTTTTCCTTAGTGTTTGCTATGGTTTACATATGAGATATCACCCCAAATTTCATGTGTAAGACAAGGAAAGAAAGTTCAGAGGTGAAATGATTGAGTTACAAGAGCATTAACCTAATCAATGCATTAAGCCACTGGTAGGACTGCAGTAACTATAGGCAGATAGGGTATGGCTGGAAGAAGTGAGTCACTGGGAACATGGGATTTATATTTTGTCTGTGGTGAGGAGAACTCTTTCTGCTTCCTAATTGCCATGTCCTGAGCTGCTTTCCTCCTTCACACCTTTCCGCCATGGTGTTTGCCCTCATCCGGGGCCCAGAGAAATGGAGTCAGCCATCTCTGGACCTCTGAAACTGTGAGCATCAAAAAAATTTTTCCTCCTCTAAAATTGTTTTTGTTAGGTCTTTTGGTTTCAGTAGTGAAAAAGCTGACTAAAACAGTGTTCATGGTAAATTCAAATAAGCAGAGCTGTTGTTGAAGTCAAGACATTGAGAAGGAAGTATAATATCTCTCCCAGCCAAAGGTAGAAGAACTGCATTGAGTAAGCACTTTAGGAAGCAAAATTGCCTTTCAAAGCCATTTTAGGGATTCCTCATTAGTAGTAATATCTTTGTTTCTGGAGAGACTTTCTCACAAAAGCTGCATGCCTTGCCGGACATGGTTCTTAAGTCTTTTTCTATCACCTATAGCTGCTAATTTGTGATTCCCATCAGTCGACTACCAAATTACAATGCTCTCTGAGAGTTTCAGTGGTAGAGACAACATATAAACTGTTTGGATAGGTTTGAAGATACTTAAATGTTTTCTCTGAGCCTTTAGTCAAAGATTGCCAGGGTTGGTGGTATACAAATGACAAAATAACAGGTGTTGCAATATCTGAGGCTATGCTTAAATTTGGCACCAAGAATTAATGGATCTTAGCAGAGGTACTTCAATCTGTTTCTTATGAAAAAAATGCATCTGTACTTGTAGTCAAACTCCTAGATTCTTTTCCTATTGTAAAGCATTCTTATCAAATTATAATGATACTTCAAATGTGATGAATCCCAGCACCTTCCTTTTTTGTGTGTGGTGCTGAAAAATCACTTTGCATAATAATAAACTCTCTAAACAAACATAATTGCCTTCTCAACCCACTGAAAAGAGGGATGAAGAACTACTTTCAGGGCAATAAAGAAAGGGTTTTGGTTTTGTGGGTTTTCTTCTTTTTTTAATCTTTTCACATTGAAAAATTAGCTAGGTATGAGAGTTTATACTGGCTTGGAGCAATGAACAGGAACAATGATCCTGGGTTAAGGTTCTTGGATGAACTGGACTCTATCCAAGTTCAGAATTCTGCTTGTCAGGAATCCTAGAAATTTCATAAGACTATACAAGTAAAATGGAGCCAGACACACTCTTGAGAGAACACCTGGTCACATCTGGTGCTATTATGGCTAGAACTTGAATATGCTGATCTAGAAGATTGGCAAGTATCCCTGGCCAGGCATAGAGCAGTGGAAACCTGCCCTGCTGTTTACTTGCTGGAGGGGCAAGCAGTGGACCAGTGCTTGCTCATGTGTTTGACCAAGTGCATGTTCTTTTTTCCATGTCCTAATCATCAAATCTTTGCTCAGTACCCTTAGTTCAACATTTGCAATGAAATCCAAGTCCCCTGCAGTCTTTTTCAAATGAACAAATCCCCAAATCTCATTTGCTCTAATCTTCACTCCCCATTATGTTTTCTATCACTGTTTTGATTCTTCTCCAAACTACTCCAAATAATCATGTTTTTAAAGCACTAAACAGGGCTATAATAAATTCTGAATAAGGTTCTGTGTATAAGAAGACCAACTCATTTTACAGATCCCCAAACTATGAAAGTCTATGAGAAATTAAGTATTCAAGTAGGAATAAAATTTAAGGAGTGACTATAATTTTTTTGGGGGGGGTTCTGGGGTTCAAATGGAATTTCACCATCATTCCTTTCCTTCACTAAACTGTAAAATATACTGATGTTTACCTTGCATATGCATGAGTAGGATTCTGGTTCAGGGATTCTTATTTTGAACATTCAATTGATGTTTTTATCTGTCTATCTCTATCACATTCTAATTGTTTTGATGTGCATATGGATACAGACAGTATCTTATATAGTCTTATTCTCTCTCTCTCTCTCTCTCTCTCTCACACACACACACACACACACACAGAGAGAGAGAGAGAGAGAGAGAGAGAGAGAGAGAGAGAGAGAGAGATTAGTTTGTTCTTGTTTTTCTTCACTCTCAAGTAACTTTTCCTTTTAGCAATTTCCTTGGGACCTCTGTCAATTTCTTAAGGAATTTAGTACTTCCTGCATTATTTTGTGGCTGCCTGATGATCCTTTTCTGCTCACTTATTTGCAAACTTCCTGAGAATAGGTGTCATGTGTCATCCATCATTGTTTCACTTACAATACCTATTATCATGTCATCCCAAGTAAGTATTAAATATTTTTTAATATTTTCACCCAAAATATATTTCTACTGATTCCATAAGTAAATCGATATATTTTGTTAGCTAATGAGCACAGTTGATGATTTACTATGAATTGAGAAATATTGAATTACCAGTATATTCTGAAACTTCTTATGAGCATTGATCCAATTTACTTGTCCAAGTGTAATTCCTCATTCATGGCCAACAACCATAGCCTGTGATGGAGCAATAAAGTAATTGCTCTTTATTGAATATAATTTTATTTTGATTAGTGTTCTGTCTCCAAAATATGAATTCCGTTTATTATCAATATACAAAAGAATAGATCACGTTTGATATATGAAAAAATTCTATAATTATGTTCTGAGGTCTCTTATATTTTTTTACATGCAGTTTAAGAAATTTATGGATGAGAATTCTAATCAGAAAGGATGTTACTGAATTCTTTAGGCCTTTGCCATTCAGTATGGCCCAAGCATCAAGAGCATCAATATCACTTGGGAGCTTGTTAGAAATGTCAACTATCATTTCTTACCTCAGAATACTGAATTAGAATCTGCATTTTAACAAGATTCCTTAGGTGATTCAAATGCACATTAAAGTTTGAGAGACACTGCCATAGGTTTTTATTTCTGTCATTGGAATTAGAAATGTCATATTTATAGAGTTGAAAGAAGAAAGTCTTGTTGTGTCTGGTTTTGATTGGTCCAACAACCTCAATCAGTTTAGCTGATGCAGGTGAGCAGCTTAGTAAGGTTTTGAATATTAATATTTTTAAATTATCAGAATCATGGAATATCCTGGTCACCCATATCTTATATCATCATAAAGCAGTCAGTTAAAAAGTTACATTTATTGATGTTCACTTTGTACATTTGCATTTTTAGGTCAGTGTTTCTGGGTCATTACACCTGAAATGGAAAATGTTTTTAAGTACCTATAGGTGAATACATGTGACATGTTTCTGAAAAGTCCTTTTCAGTACAAATAAAGTCAAAATATAGTTCTCTTAGGCAAAAATGGATTGCCATGGTCCTAGAATGGTCATATGACCAATGCATGGGTGGTCAATACTCATTCAGAAGTAAAGAAGGACATCAATTAATTTGAAATCAGCACAGCTGACAATCAAAAGAACACAAAAATCACATAAATGTGCACATAACCTGGTGTGGCAGCTTGTTATTGTTTCTCCTCTTGAGTCTTTCCTTTATCCATGTCCTTTGCTGGGTACTTTTCAGGACCCTTTCATTGTGAGCAGTATGTATTTCCCTGCTTCATGAATTTGATTCAGTCATGAGACTTGCTTTAGCTGATGATATGAAATAGTAATGACAATGTGGCATTTCTGACCCTTGCCCTCAAAAGAATATGTTGAACCATGGTGAGCAATAGTCTACATTCTTGGGATCCGGGTGACGATTGATCAGATTAATCATTAGAGTCTTGCAAACCACAGTAATGTAATTGATATTTACTTTTAGTGATATGGGAAGGTATCAGGAGTTTTCAAGAAATCCCTTTCTGCTTTGGAGCACAGCTGTCTCAGTATGTCATCACTTATACTAGATTTTTAGCTCCTTGAAGACAGGAGTCTGCATTGTCTGTCATTAAATCCCTCCCTGCTAAGCACGAATTGGTTATTGTCAATATTTCAAAGGGTGCCCGAAGATGGTTCCATATGTTATTCTTTTACCAAAATCACTACATGAATACATATTTCCAAAAAAGTATAATCAGGAGAGGAAAACCCTGCAAAATTACAAACAATTATTTAATTCTACATCTTTTATATTTTTTACTCCATAAAGATGGAAATCTACATTAGCTAATACTTAGTACACTCCTGCTTATCACAATGTTGATATTAAGTAAATATTTCAAATGGTAGTTGAAATTGGTGTGTGTACTGTATAAGATACTAGCAAAATAAAATTGGTGATGATTACATCCTACATAAATCTGAATCACGAAAAGTATAGGTGTTTGTTTACCACGTTAGGAATTTACCTTGAGAAAATCATTTTTATATAAATGTATTTGCAAGCACATGAACGTGCAAATATAAAACACTTTAAAATAGAAAAGTAAGATTACTTTTGTTTATATGTTTCTTTATCTCCAATAAACAATGCAGGAAAATTTGCCATTATTAAATAACGGAACATTCTGGGGCTGGAGTTGTGTGTGGCTCAGTGGTAGAGCACTAACCTAGCATGTGTGAGGCCCTGGGTTCGATCCTTAGCACCACATAAAAATAAATACATAAAGGTATTGTGTCCAACTACAACTAAAAAAGTAAATATTTTTAAAATAAATAAATGAATAAATAACTGGACATTCTAACTTTATATAGCACAATCTTAAATCTGCAGTGATCTTTAGCTAGGGTAACAGAAATTAGTCATGGAAGATATAGAACAGTATGGTAAATTCTGAGACAGCACTAGAAATCCCTCTGCAGGGCCTTGTTTTAATAGAAGATTATGTTGACTCTGATGTTTTGTCAGAAACAATGGAGGGATTTTGTGTTCAACAATCTTTTTAGATGTTAAAAAATGGTCAGAGTTTTCAGGAAAAAACTCTATCCCTCCTCCTCTGTTCCAGATCATGCAATGTTATGGTTAACTCAGAGTTGACTCATAGATCTGTACTCCAGGCTCAGACAGCAGTGGAGGTGGGCAGAGAGAGCATGTTTGGCCACGAGCCACCAGTGGATACTTGTTCTCCTATAGGCTCCTGATAGTAAACTGGAAATTTTATCCACTTGTATTTTTCTTTCTCTTTAGGGGTCAAGCACTTATTCATCTAATGCTTACTGGGTGATTTCTCACCTTCTGTATTCCTTGCCAAGTCATTCCTCTAGAGGAAGCCTTTGTTGACCTCTTTAGTTCTCAGTGATCATTCTTCCCTACAACTGTTCCATCCCTTAATTCTTAAAACATTCTACCCTATAATTCCTTTTATTTTAATTTTATATTAAAGCCTCCCACTAGGTCCACTCTTATTACTTATATGTTATCTACTCAGTGTTGCTGAGGGGTAAAGGCAGTTTCTTACATATCTCTGTCCACAACAATAGGTCAGAATAGCCATTAAATGATTATTAGTTGGTCAAATGCATTAATGGATGAATAAATGGCTTTTTGACCATCATAATTAATTCTTTCATTAAATTATTGAGCTATGAGGATAGAAACATGAATAAGATATTCTATACATCCTCTTGAAGCCACAATTCCAATATAAAAAAATCATATCTTTTTTTTCAGATATACTTTGCCTAACATCAACAGAGTATTATAATTTGTGAGAAACATAACTTAATTTTGTTTTTTCTGATGAATGTAAGTAATGCCCATTTTATTTTTATAGTTTATAGAAGATAATAATCTATAGTCAATTCTTGATTAACTCCTATACAGATTTTCTAGATTTTTTCATTAGCACTTTCAACTGTGTCAGAGGACAAAAGTGAGAAGTTAATTTCAATTTTGTTGTAAAGAATTGTTGTAAAGTTGGTAGAGATGAGAAACCTAACACTATTGATTTGTGTGAATCTTTAGCATCACCTGTGGGCATCATTTCAACATTTGATTTTTGAATCGATGATTATAGGTAACTTGTTCTCAACAATGAGTATGGAATACTGTCTTTTCTTTCTCTTTTGTCATTAGCAAGTTTTAATTGTGAAAGCTACAGTCTGCAAAAACTAAACTTTCATGCATTTTACAAGTCTTGAAGACATGGAAATTGTTATAACCAGAGAATGTAAAGGAAAATTCCTTATCATTTTTAGCCCTCTTCTTTTTTTTAAGTTCTTCTGTGTAGTTTATTTCAGATTTGCAAATACTCAAACTCCACCATTACAATGCAAATGTATTCATAGATAATATGTAAATGAATAGGCATGGCTATGTTCCAATAAAATTTTATTTATGAACACAGAAATTGTAATTTTCTATAATTTTCAAGTGTCATGGGATATTATTCTTCTTTTGATTTTTAAAACCATTTAAAATCTAAAAACCATTTTTTTTTTATCTCAAAAGTTATACAAAACCAGGAGGTGGATGGGCTGGCTGCCTGTTTATTCCTTTACATATGTCTGTGGCTTCTTTAGTGCTCCTGCTGCAGAGTTAAGTCCTTCCTATAGATTTGAGTACTTGTTATAGATATCTTAAGACTAGAAGATTCAAAACTATTTACTATTTGGCTTTTCAGAAAAAAGTTTGCCAATCTCTGATCTAGAAGATAATGCATTTCCATTAAAGTGTTCACTTGATGAGTCATATAAAGTTCAATATAAGGCACAGTTTTTGCTCAAAAGACAACAAACTTTCTAACACAACAATATTTATGAATTCAATTGGTATGCTTGAGCTACAGCTACTATGTAGCAAGCTCTATTCTAGATATTAGAGCTACGGAAACCCAGGCATATAAATGGGCATGATCTCTGCCTTCATGGAGTTTACTTTCTTGGATAGGAGTCCAGAAATATTAGGGAGATGTGCACTTGCAAAATTCATAACTGTAACATATTGACACAAAATGACTCCCACAAATACTTACAGCTTCTGAGAAAAATTGGAAATGACAGAGATGTTACAACAATGTACTTTAGTGCTATTTAAGCAAGGTTCTGCCAACCTGCCCATTGAACTCTAGCTGGGGTTAATGGCTCATGGTAAGGAAAGCCCTTAACCTTGCCTTCTCAGAAACTGCAACAAATCAAGGAGAAATCACAAACTCAAGGCTAAAACACAGATTCAATTTTTTAAAAAATATTATATATATATATATATATATATATATATATATATATATATATATATATATTTGCCATTTTAACTAGGTGAGGCTGTCAAAATTGTCTTAAGCATAGATGATAGATAATGGGACAATATAGGTAGAAAATTTTAGAATTCTTTGTAGAAACCAAGAGAGAAAAATCTCTGAATATTTTCGCTTAAAGTTAGTTGAGGATTTATGGCTTTCCAGGAGCAGGCTGATGGTCTATAAAGAACTGAATTAGAAATGATGACTAGGCATAAGGTAAGTGATCTGTGTGGAGTATGACACAACTGACTACTGAGAGTTTTGTTTGTAATAAAGTTCTCCAAACAAGACACTTTAAACTGCAGATGCCTGGGAGGAATTTGATTTATGATGCTGGGGGAATAAGACCTAGGAAATGTTAAATAAAAATAGAAAGTCCCAATATGCTTATTCTTATGTTTCAGCCGGGAGTTGGCTGCCTGATGGGAACCTATGTGGGACAAGTCCAGTGGTCAAGTACAGTGCTGTGGTCTCAGTTATGGACATTGGACATTTCCAAGGATGTGTAGTAAATTTCTATGCAGTGTGATTTAGTAGAGTTAAACCTCTGTCGCTGAAATTTCCTAGCTTTCTACTATCATGAAATCAAAGAAAGAAAATAAGACTATATCATATCTTTATTTTCCAATTCTCCATCATATTTTTACATATTAGATTATCCTTTCATAAGAAAATTTCAAAATAACACTAAAACGAAAACTACCATTGTTTTTAAAATAGCCAATGCAGCCCAGAATATAAAATTTGAATCACATTGCTATAAGGAGTTATCAGTATGGAGGACTTTATGTGGCCTTTACAGCGTCCATGACCACATTAGAAGGTATTTTTCCCTTTACTAGAAGTCATGCTGCCTCATTTGAGATGAACTCATTGGAAATCATTTCACAGAAAACCGTGAGGAAGAGGAAATAGGAGAGATTTCAAATCAGATGTGTACCAAATAGATTTCTGTTTAGTTTGTTCTAAGATAACCATCTCAGAAAAGAAAGCTGGGGAGGTTTCTTTTTGTTTCAGAAGAGAGAAAAAAAACTACACGTTCTTAAATGTCATGAAATAGTGAATTGTTTCATAAAACCACAAGGCAAGCCTCGGCAATGTGTTCATTATTTTGAGGAGGTGCGATGAATTGTTTTTGACAAGATTGACTTTTAAGAATTGCACATGATACTGTTGAGGAGGAGAAACAATTCAGACTGACATGTTTTACATGGATTGTGTCCCTATGACCAATTTAAGTGACTACAAATTTAGTTGACAGGTTTAGATTTTAATTAAAGATGACAATATGAGGCTGCTGTATGTTCATAAGAGAGGCTGGTTACTCATATTCTTTTATTTGATTTTTTTCTTTTTAATGTAAACTTTTAATTGAAATATAACAGAAAAATTCATAAATTATAACTGTACAGCTTGATAATTGTCACAAAGGAAATATTACCACAGCCCCTGAAGTGACTGTTCCCTGTCTAGTTAAAGCTTCCATTTCTAAAAGTAACTATTATGTTGATTTCTAACTGTACCAAAGTTTCAACTTCAAATAAATGGAATCAAACAATAAATTCTCTTGTGTTTGCTCTATTTTCATTCAGTATTACATTTGTGAAGTTTATTTATGATGTTGGTTGTAACTGGAGTTCATTTATTCTCATTATTGTTTAGGATTGCATTGTGTAAATACAATGCAAGTTTATCCATTCTCCTCCTGATAGGCATTGGGTGTTTCTAGATCTGGCCTATCGAAAAATATTACTTTAACTTTCCTATACAAGGTATATGTTGATGAACACATGCCTTCCTTTTTGTGAGAAATGAAATTGCCAGGTGAGAGGGTGGGAATATATTCAGCTTCAGCAAATATGGTCAGTGAGTTTACCAAGTGGCTGTGTGATTTAAACTCCCAACCAAGTACATAGGAGTGCTCTTATATCTTAGCAAACTATTGCTATTTTACCTTTTCACTTCAGCCATTCTGATGGCTATGGAGAAGTTTTTTAAATTGGGGCTCTAATTTCCATTTACCTCATGACTAAGGACTTTCAAATATTTATTGATTATTTGAATATGGCCTTTTATGAAGTACCTATTTAATAATTTTACCTGTTTCCATATTGCATATCTTAACATTACTATTATGGGAGATTTGATATATTTGAGATACATGTCCACTGTTGGATATGCATATGTTATAAATATCTTCTCAAAACCATGATTTTTTTTTCACTTTTTATGATGTCTTCTGTTATATTACTGAATGTAGACTTACTATTTTTCTCTTATTTACCCTTATAGCATATTATGTGTCTGAGTCCTATGAAATCCCAAACAGGAGGATCAATTCTTCAGAATTCACAATCTTAACTATATTCCCAAATTCCTTTTGGAAATTTTGTCCTAAAGATCTGATTTTAAAAGCAAACTAATATTTGTTCTATCTTTTCAATCATGAAATTAATTTGGTTTTAGTGTTTAAGCCTATAATAAATTATTTAAATTCATATAGTTAAATATGACTTTTTTCAATTTTAAATAAAAACACTGAAAAGTTCATTGAAAATACAAATAATGTGTTTCACACTCAGTATTTCAGGACCACAACATCTTCATTCACTATGTGTGACTTTTTGAGGCCTATTGTGTTTTGCATTATCCTGCTGACTAATATCCCTGCTGTGTTTGGTCCACTTTGTCTAATACACCCAGAGCGGGCAAAGTGCTGCTACTAGAGATATCCTTACAAATGCACATTAAAAGAAATCACTTCTTGGCCTCGAAGATTCCAATATCATTCAGTACAATTCAAGCCCCTTATTCGCATGAGTCCATGAATAACATGTTTGCTGCTCCTCTTTCAATTACCTGACTTGACTTGCAGTTTCTGAACAACCATGGGGAGCCACACTTCAGTTCCTGGAGTGACTATAGTATCCCCATCTTTTCTGGATGCTGAACTCTGCCTCCTCCAGTCCACTCCTCAGCCTTCGAAAAGCCTTTCCTGATCTTTCACACACAGTCAAGTCCATCATCCATGCTCCTTAAATGTTTGAACACAATTTTACTTTTCTCTCTAAGAGACTGTGAAGCTTCATGCAGGGACTATGTCTTCTTCATTTTTGTGTTTAGGATGACTAGAATGAGTTTAATAAACTGCCCACTATAATTTTTTTTGAGTAAATGAGAGAATGAACTATTTTTTCTTCAGTGTTCTTTTAAATATCACTAAAATTCCATCAAAGAAAGTACATCTCCTACAGTATAGAATAGTTCAAAGAAAAATAGCAAAAGTTTATATTTATTACAGGGATTGGAAGAGGAAAGTTTCAATACACTTGCATTTTAGGTACTTTCACAGAACTGAATGATACCCCCATGGGAAAGAAGAAGCTGACCCAAGAGAAGGTCAGTATAAAGTTTTCCCTTTTTTCCACCTTGGCAATAGAGGCCCTGTTTACTGGTTCCTGAAAGATGATTTAGAAATTGGAGTGTTTTGTGCCTTTGGTCACTATTGAAAGAAAAAGATAGAAATGAGGTTTATTGGAGCTTAGAAGAAAAAAAAGGAGATCTTGCAGTGCCTTCTGAAGAAAAAGTAAAACAACAACAACAAAAAACCATTATTCCTTGAGCCCCAACAGATAAGAGAAGTCCTTGGTAAGAAGACACTAAGAGAGATTAGAGAGGATGATGTGACATTCCAGAGACAAAAACTCTAAAAGCAAGTAATAGGGCAAGCTCTCCCAGTGGATACAGAAGGCTTACAACAGACACAGTCTGACAAAACATAAAGGAGGGTTCGATGCTCCCAACTTAGATGTCCCTTATACAATTGGATCCAACTCTATGGCAGCGAACATTGTAAGTTATACCACAAGAGGAACATTCTGGAATCTTTACCTTAGTGATAACTGCACAGTGAAAGGGCATAGGATAAAAATCTCATTACTTTTCATTTATTCCCCTTACAAGAAGCTTATAATATGGTCTATGCTATGGTTTTGTCACGTTTATGAGAGTTGTGAAAGAATAACATGGGATTGCTCCTAGTCTGTGTCTGACTCCCAAAGAGGTGTAATGCTACAATTCACAACAACCATAAGGAGTAATAGATATTTTTATACAGTCAGTGGTTCTCTTCAACTCTACAAAGCCTAACCTGATCATATCAGAATGCATATTCACCTTCACAGCATCTAGGAGAGGAGCTGCATGAAGTAGAGTGTTCATTCATTCATATGGAGATTTTGTTGTTTCGCAATATAAATTAGCTGGATTAGAAATTGCTAACATCAATTAATTTAAAACTGTTGGTATTAGCTAAAATTATACCCAGTGATTTCAACTTTTAAAGTTTAGAAAATTTTGAACAAAGATAAGACAAAACTTTGTTCAAGGCTGGTAGGTGGGTAGAAAGTCTTTAGTGAAGCTAAAAAATGACCATAGAAGTCATCTCTGAACTTTGGAAAGTAGATCTAATTGACAGTACTAATTTTTTAAGTTAGGTTGTATGAACTGTAAGAAAATGACAGATAAAGAGTAGTATAATTTTAAGGACTGAATTTAAGAACTAATTTTTAAATTCAACTTACTAAATGGTCTGCTAGCATCAGTTCAGTAGCACATAAAGTTTATATCACAATTCACATGTTTTATCATTTAATTCTCAAAACAAGTTTTTAAGGAAAGCTTTATCATTTCCTCCCTTTTATAGATGGTATAACTGAGGCTCAAGGAGATTTACTGATGTGCTGATGATTTATGATGATTGATCAATTGATTGATTTTATTATTCTTTTGAGTTATACATTACAGTACAATGTATTTTACATATCATACATACATGGAGTATAACTTCTCATTCAGATTTACAATTATTAAACATACTCAGGACCTATACCTATGGTTTAGAACTCCAAATTCTGGATCACATTACTGAATACATTCTGCTCAGCCTGGATAGTATTTCTTTCTTTTTTCTTTTCCCCTCTCTTTCTGTCTCTGTCTCTCCCTCTTTGTTATTCTCATTAATTAATGTAATAATACAATTTATTAAATAAAAATAATTTATATTTGCTTTTATTATTTTCAATAATTTTAGGAACTTACAACATTTTACATAGAATATTCTTATTCATAAGCATCCTTTCCATCATTAAGTCAATGCACAAAAAAAATCTGTGGCAATCAAAAATTTAAATGTTACATAAATTTAAATATTATAATAACAAAAATATGAGAAACATTTTTGGAAGAATTTTTTAGAAAATAGGATTTAATATTATCCTAGTTTTTGGGGGGGATGTTGAAAAGATGGGTAACTTTTTCTTCGATTTCTTATCTTTGCAGAAAATTACTCATGAGCAGCATGTAACACTTACTCAGAGCATAGAAAAAATACACCTTTTAGAAGAAAATTAGTCTGATGCTGAGGAGCAATGTGTGTGTCACTTTCAGGGCCATAAGTGCTTCCAGCATTTTTTGGCAGGTCTAGCCTCTAGTGCACTGGAATTCAAAGAAAGTTTCAGTTCTAATGTTCTCTTCTCCAGCCTAGGAATCACCTTTCATTTGCTAATGAGTTGCAGCAATTAGACCCTTGACATATGCCCTTCAGAATCTTATAGCATTTCAGTGCTTCACTAGGTAGGGCAGATGGGCTTGTTCAACATGGGAGTTTCAACATCAGAACTTCTAAAATTACTCTAAAATTTTGTAACAAAGTTCCGAAAAAAATTTTTTTAAGAGAGAGACTTTATCTAATTCTATAGTGAAAAAAAAATGAACCCAGGATAAAACTGGTAGAACCAAAAGGCACTCAAAATACCCCAAATTTCTAGAAGTTGGTATCACTAATCATTCCATAGACTGACTGTTGAACTTGAAACCAATACTATACATACAGTAACAGAGTCCTGTCCTTGTCCTTGAGGAGACAGAGTGAAAATTAGGCTGCTAGGCTTATAAGTAAGTATTTAAAATTCTTTTGAAATATGATATTTTAAATCTTATTATGTCCATTAAAATATTCAATAATCCTATTCTATATTCTAGTACATAATCCTGAAAAAAATGAATCCCAAGTGAGATTTTATTTTTAAACACATATTCTTCACTAGACCTTGAATTCTCTTAGGGCAAGATTCATATCTTACATACCTTTGGACCCACATCTTATCCTTCAGCACCAGTAGGGGCTCAAAATTAGCTTCTGAATGAATAAAATAAATCCATTTTAAAATCATGGAAAAGTCTTCATGCTATAATGAAAATAGTTGTAATTTTACTATGGGGGAAAAATCGTTATAATCACTTGATATATTGGGCCAATTTGTAAATCCTCTAAACACACATTCACATTCCTGATTGTCACAAACCTTCCTTTATTTTATTTATTTCATTTAAGTATGAATGATGGGATGGCTGATTCTCATACACTTAGATTTTCCCAGGGCACAGATACAAAGACAATCCTCAATGATATCACTATACATAAAACTTTGTAGAACATCATAATTTTGTTTTTTTACTCTTAGTACATTTTCTTGTGAAAGAAGCAATCTGCATTGCTATAAGGTTTGAAAATAATTTCTGACTTTTATAAATAAAGTATGGAACATTTCTGTTCAACATTGCCAATATAGCAGGGGCCTCCTCAGAGGGCAAGATAAGATTGTGTATGGACATGCTCAGAGTGGAAGATACATGTGAAGACACACATCACTGGGAGAAACATGGACCTGTCTCAGTGCCAAATTGGGTCAGGCTGTCTCTTCGGTAGAGCTCTTGAAGGCTACCTTGGTTGAGACCCCCAGTTGTAAATTTTTCCTGACCATGAAGGTCACAGTAACACGTCCAACCATCTATTAAACTGTCAGGTTTTGGAGAAATAAAGTAGTTATTAATGAGGAAAAACTTGAGCCCTTTCATTTCAAATGACTCAGAAAAATAAATAAAAAGTAATTGCTGAGAATACAACAGATAATGGTACTAGCTCCAACAACAATGTCACTTGTACTAATAACCTTTGTAAAAGCATCTGTAGCAGATTTATTTCAGTAGCATAAACACAGGAAGAGTCCTTTGACTTCCAAGAAGATGAAATAATACATAGGTCATGAATACATAAGTTTTATTTCTATAACCGAAAGTATTTCACCACCCCAAGAAGTATTTATGAGGCAAATTACTGGAATAGTGCAGAATTAAATTTGGTTTTATATAGTATCTTTCATACCCCAAGTATCTCGATAGCTTTTTGAAAGCAGAGAAATGCAGTGACAATTGGAAACTGAAGAAGTCATTATGTATTTAATTGCAGGTGGTACAGATGTGGATTCAGAGCTGTGCTTTATTGATCTAGGGGACAGGATATTCTATAACTTATCCTTTGCAAATTCTGTGGCTTCTTTATGTTTTGCCTAAGCTCAATCAAGGATGTGTGAGGGGGCTTTTACACAGTAGTCCCAGGAACATACCAACCTGTTCCTGGGTTGCAAGGATGGGACTGTAATATCAGATCAGTTTGGATAGAGAATTTGAAAATCCTTAAATCCTGGACTGTGAGAAATGAGTCATTCCACTCAGCATAGGATATGTAGTGCAAAATGCCACTCAATGTCAGAGAATTTAAATAAACCTAGGTTTAATTTCATGGGATGACAACAGTGACAGGTTAAAGTTTTTATGCCAAGATGGGCAAGAAATGGAAAAGCCAGAGGTCAATCAGCTTATCATGAAGTGGAATTATAAGTTTTACCCAACTGGGGAAGAACCTGAAATAACACTGGCAGCTTTTCAATAAGACACGGGGAAAAGAAGTACAAACAAGTGCTATTGCCCTTTGTGGTATTTTATGCTGCAGAACTGTTTGTAACTGGAAAGTATTGTTCGTGTCAGAGAGAAACTCCCAGGGAAATGAAAAACTAATAAGGATCAGCATGAATCTGGAATGGTTCTGAGCAGATTGTTCACTGACGAGGAACACTACTAAATAGAGAAAGCCCCACAGTCAGTAGACAAAAGGTTATAAATCAGAATCTCACACTGAACAAATAACCTCTGCCCTTTTCCTTTACCCTAAACTGAGCCACAATTACACTGCAAATGTTGGTCTCACATTTAACCACAGACACTAGAGTCTGCCTGTTCCTTTCATTTTTGCCTTCTCTTTAGCCTTAATTCATGAGCTTACTGTATTTTCGAACTAAAAATTTACTCCAGACTTAATTTCTCCATTTCTTATGACTGTTCATGTCCTAATTTATTCTTCATCTCCTTAACAACTCCCTGTCGATCAACATCTAATGACAACTGAAATTACTCCTATTTTTCGTTAACTTTAAAGCGTTTTGTTTTTAAGAAATTTTTACTAGATTTTCAGCTTTCTTTTTCTTTAGAGCTTATGATGCCTCTGTCTATTGTCATTAATTCTGGATCTAACATGTTTTCTCTTTGATTCAGTCCCTTGTCATGTTATTTGATGGAAAGATTCTCAGACATCTATAATATCTGCCATATAGATACTTTTCAAAGCCATTAGCTTTCCTCTCTGATGTGTTCTCATCTCTAGAAATCCAGTCACATCTTTGAAATGTTTTTGTTTCTGGAACAAACATCCTTTATGATTTATTCAAATAGACATTTTTCCTTGTGGATTTTTTTTTTGTATGTGTGTGTATATATACCTTCTACTCTTATAATGTGGACCTCCATATCCTGAGATGGGTAGAAATACTTCAGAAGAAGCATGAGAAATGGAAAGAGCAGATCACTTGTGGACAGAAGGTCCAGTTTCAAATTTTCACTCCGTCACTTGTCACTTAGTAGTTATATAAAACTTGGATAAATCACTGTTTTGTTGTCATACCTAAAAAATAAAGACTCTTATAAGATCTGACTATTTACATCACAAGTGCAAATAGCCTTTGCAAAGTACTGCAGGAGACAGTGGAGGTTTTTTTCTTGCTTACATCTTTCCTTAGGACACCATCATTTCCCTAGTCAAAACTTGTGGTTTGGGCAGGCTGGCTCTGTTCTCCAGTAGGTCCAGCATGGAGGTAAGTCTGCTATCCAAGCTTGGCCAATCAGATCCCAGGGCAATCGCTTTAGGGATGGGCACAAATGCAAGTGAGGCAATAAGACAATCTTCCAGTGGCATAAATACTGAACAATAGATGTGAGTGGTTTGTTGAATCCGATGATGGCACTCTGAAGAGACAATTCAGTTATTTTCTACTTTTTAGACTGAGAACCAATTTCTGTACAGGTTTTTCAATGTTTTTACAATTCCAGAAGACATTTAGTGTTCCATCCAAAATACCAATAGTATGGGGAGGGGGGATAGTTGAGGATAGGAAAGGTAGCAGAATACAACAGTCACTAATATGGCATCATGTAAAAATGTGGATGTGTAACCGATGTGATTCTGCAATCTGTATTTGGGGTAAAAATGGAAGTTCATAACCCACTTGAATCTAATGTATGAAATATGATATGTCAAGAGCTTTGTAATGTTTTGAACAACTAATAAAAAAAAAAAAAAAGAAGCAGCAGCCCTGGCATAGCACCCGGTACTGTGCTTGGTACATAATATCACTTCCTTACTCCTAATTTATGGTTTGGATGTGTTTTCCCAAAGCTCATGTGTGAGACAATACACAGATATTCAGAGGTGAGAGGATTAGATCACTAGAGCTATAACCTAGTCAGTCGATTAATTCACTTGGCTGAATTCACTGGGTGGTAACCACAGGTAAGTTGGGTGTGGCTGGAGGACATAGGTCACTGAAGAGTCACCTTTGTGTTTTACATTTTGTCTCTGGTGAGTGGTGTTCTCTCTCTGCTTCCTGGCTGCCATGAACTGAGCAGCTTTTGTCCACCAAGCCCTTCTGCCATGATGTTCTGCCTCTCCTTGGGCCCAGAGCTGTGGAGTCTGTTGATCATCCACTGAACCTCTTAAATCGTGAGCCCAGATGAACTTTTCCTCCTCTAAGTTGTTGTTGTTGGGTTATATTTGTCACAACAACACAAAGCTGACTCAAACACCAAATTCTCTCAATAAATAGTAATTGACTGACTGACTAAATGGCCGAATGCAAGGGATCAGGGGTCAGATGAAAGTCTGGTATCATTAAGCAGCTAATTCAAGTTTACCCTGTTAGCTTTCTGTGGAGGTGGGACATGAGCTCAGATATTTGACGATTAGGCTGATGCTATCACCTGCACCCACTTTGTTGCTTTTTCATAACTCCAACATAAAATTTTTAATTTATGATTTATCAGCCAAATCATAAATTTGTGTCCTTTCCATCTTCTGTGACTTAAAAGTCCAAAGACAATTTGGTCTGTAGTATGTGCATGCTTCACCTCCAGATAATAAAGTTGTATGTGTTGCTCATCGGAAGCAGCAGTGGGTTCAGAATTTCAAGAACATAAAGCTACAGAGATGACCAACTAGTCAACTTTGTGTGAGATTTTACTAATTTTAGCACTGACACTTTCCTCTTAGACCAGGGCAAACCAGAATGGTTGATCTCCCTCTCCATTTTGCTTCCCTAGTTCGTATCTGTTGGAAGTACTGTCACCTTCCCTTGGTTTCTGAGTCTGCACATCTCTTCCCAGCTTCTTTCTCTCTTTGTCAACCAATCACTAAGTCCTGGAATTCTTCCTTCACAAGTCTCTTTCTTCTAACCCTTCTCCAACCCACCCCTTACTCTCTCCTACCATCAGCCCCCTCTGATGGTCTAGATTCTCTTCATTTGCTCATTCCCTAGTGTTGAGGCTAAGAATGTGTGACTTCAAAGTATGGCCCTTTGTCATGCTGAGTACCTGGAACTAAAGGAAGTTGGAAAGACCTAAGAAGCAATAGCTCTCTGTCTTCTCTTGTACTTCTTTTTCTCCTCTAGACTGAGTCAGCAGAAAACACAGTTACTCTTTTTTCAAGGCAAGTCATAAAAACTAGAATTCTTCTTCCCCAAAGCAAGTGACAAAACCTAAAAAGGTCACTCTCTCCCTTCTCTGTCTGTCATTCCTTAGGGGTCCTGCCCTATCCCTGGCAGGAAGGAATGCAACACACCAAGAAGAATCAGAACAGATTCTGATTGGGTTTCCCCCTTCAGTCTATTCCCTTCAGATCACACCCTTTTTGTCCAATCACATTTCTACAGGATAAAAAAAAAAAAGGTCTTCGATCTTCATTTCTGAGCACCCTAGTGTCATGTAAGACTTTACTTAAATAAATTGGCTTAATAGGGCACAGTGGTGTATGTCTGTAGTGACAGCCACTAAGGAGGCTGGACTGGAGGATCACAAGTTCAAGGCCGACCTTGGCAACTTAGCAAGACCCTGTCTCAAAATAAAATATAAAATAGGCTGGGGATGTAGCATAGAGGTAGAGCAACCCTGGGTTCAATCCCCAGTACCCCAAATAAATAAATAAATAAATAAGCTGCTTTTCTCTTGTTGATCTGTTTTTGTTACAGGAATGTCATTGTGACCCTCATGGGTGAGAAAAGCTATTGCATCTTTCTGCCACTACACTGACTTCTAGAATAATATTCATAATGTCCAACTTCATCACACTGAGCCCCTGCTTACAGGCTATCAATGATGCTCTACTGTTTGATAGTAAATATATAATTCAAATAATAGGTTCAGGCTTTTACTTCAATTTGAATTTTTTTTTTTTTTGGTCCTTTCCTGCATGAAATCTGTCATGTAGATAGGTATACTTTGTTCACTCATCATGTTTATTGTTCCTATATAAGGTAAGGAATTTTTTTTTTTAGGCAGTACATGACTAATAAGTTTTCTCTATTGAAAATTCAGAGAGGGAACTAACATTTTATACAGACATGTTTGGAACTGACTTGAATGATTTCCTTTATTTCTTACAGCAACTATGTGAAATGGAAACTGGTTTTTTTTTTTTTTTAATTTTAGGAGAAAGATAACTAAGGATCAGAGAAGCTACATTATTACCCAAACTCACACAGATACATTACCACTTTATCTAGATCCATTGGATTGCAAAGTTTGTATTTTTTTCCTTGCACCTTAGGGCTACCCCAGGGAGCGCATTTATTCATGGCAGGATCATGTGTCTCTCCTGCTAAGCTCAATAAAAATTCAACTGATTCATCAAGGTGCAGCCCAAGACCTGACTGCTGTCTAAACTCTCTGCTTACTGTCCTTGCTTTCTGTAAATGCTCTAAACTCCCATAAACTCTTATTATCTATACCATTCCTCTGTCATTAAACATTGTTTTAATCCATTGTATATTTGTATTTTGCAAACTCACATAGTTTGTAGATTCTTTGATGACCTGGTTAACAATAACCTCTACAAAGCCCACCGTGGAAATACTTTTCACAAAATAATTTCTATTAAAGGTTTACTTTTGATTATCAAATTGCGTTTCAAAGGTATGCATAATTTCATTCAAATTGTATCCTTGCTACTCAATTTTTATATGAATTTAACCATAAAGTAAGCCATGTGTATCTTAAAATTGGGACTCTGTGTACATACAGTTTTTGAGCCCAGTTCCTATCACAGGATCTGGTGCACGTGGCACCCAGTACATATTCATTAAATAGAAGAGTGGCTCAATTAGGGGTTCCAACTTGCTCAGAGCAACAAGAGACACATTTTTCTAGGTCCTTCTCCAAATGTTAATCAAGTATGTCTTTGATCTAGAATTATATGGTATCCAGAACTTGGTTATTTGTTACCTAAATGACTTGAAGTTTTCTTTATCAGCTCTCATGCCTCAGTATCTCCCAGTTTTCATCAGTCTCATATGTCTCTGACAAAGTTATCTCCAGGCTTCTGCTTTGATAGTCGCCCCATTCCTCAAAACCCCTGACATGCAAAATCAAACCAAGTTACAGACTTTGAGCTTTAAGTTCTTTATCAGTCCTGGACTTTTAAAACAAATTATTTCTTGTCTTGTTTATTTCTTTCCATTACTTTAAGGATCTTCTTTTCTAAAGTAAAAAATAAGTTCCCCCCTTTCATCTTTTATTTGATATTTTTGAAAATATTATTCCAATTTGAAGATAACTCTTCTTCTAGCAAAAGTCATCTTAACTCTGAATGATCAATTCTAGGATTTTTTTTTTTTTTTTGCCTTGTACCTATCTCAGCTTTCTTACCTTCTTCCTTTGCTGTAATTAATTCCTGTAACTAGAATGATCCTCTTGCCCCATGTCTGCATATCCACATCCTGTCCCTCCACCAATGCTCAGGTTAAATGCCAAGTCTTCCACTTGACTTCCCATAATCACCTGTGGGCAGAATCCCCAACCTGAGCACCCATTTTTTTTTTTTTTTGCACAGCTTATTACTTTCTGCATTATATACAAATAATACCTGCATCTTTCCCTACCTGCCTCCATGCCTAGAATTTTTTTATTTCCTTCTTGATGCAGTAATTTACTCATCCTTTGGATAATTGGCTTAATCATAACTTCCTAAGAATCCTTCTAAGAACACCTGAATTGATCAAACACCAGTGGTGTTGACAATCATACAATCATAATACCATGCACTTATTCATATAATTGTCACAGTTGTAACTTGTTTTCAGTTTTATGATTGTTTCCTTAATATTTACTTCTTCCTCTAGGTCTTTTAATGCCATAAACTCTAGTATAATGTCATTGTTGCCCTACTAATGTATGTTGTACTAACCAGGCACAGTATTTGGATGGTAGCAGGTACTTAATATTAGTTGAATAAGTGAATTATATTTCAGACTGGGAATAGTATTTCCTAGAAAGGATGACATATTGAATTTATCTGTGAACTGATCAATATTAGCAGTATTTCAGGTGGAGGTGGGGGGCAGTATCATTGATAAAGAGCCAACCACAGGCTCTGGATTCAGATTGAAGTGCATCATATCTTTCAAATACAATTAGTGTAACCATGCGCAATAGAGCCTGGGGTAAGGAAAGGCAAGCAAGGGACCTAGGGCTAAGGTACAAAACTTTAGTAGGTTCTTACAGCTCTGAAAGTGAATATCTTGTATTTTATATCCTAGACTCATGACTTCCTTCAACCTGGTTTCCAGGATCTAAACCTGTCAGCCCTAGTTTTCCTATTCATAAAATGAGGTTTTAAAAAACATATATATCTATCTTATATGAATGTTTGGACTCTATTATAAGATAATATGATACTTAATAAATTGTGTGGATAGAGCTTCCCCATGGATAATCGATATATATTACCCACTGTCATCAAGTCTGTGGTAGAGTTTGAGGTAATGAGTCCAGGGTAGGTTTGGATGCCATGACAAAACAGGGGAAATTTTGCGGTTACTGAGAAGAAGTAGTGAGAAGGCATTATAGATTTATGGAAGGAATATGTAGACACCAGGTATAAAAGAAATAGGAGGTGTCTGGGGATGATGTTTCCTGGAAAGAATAAGGTACTAAAGTGATTATCAAAGGATCCATACCAGCAGTATTTCTGTGGTGGAGAAGAATCACTGATAGTGGTTTCCATAAAATGTCAGAAACACAATCTTGTTACTTCACAATTTGCCTGGCCCGAACAAATATACATCAAGAGTAAAAACTAATGTTGGAGTTTACGTTTTTGGTTTAACTCTAATCATGCACATTTTTTAAACACTTATCCCATACCATTGCCAAATAAATTATTTTGGTATCTGAACCTGAAGAAACCTATATTTTCTTTCTCATGGACAATGACATTTCCATTCAGGGCTTACTTGTCTTCTTTATGATTTAAAAACTGCTTGCACATTTTCAGTGTTGGATTGGATTGGATTGGGTATTCATCTAATGTTACCTATTTTCAATATCAACTGTAGAATGTCTTAATATATAATAAACATAATTGTCCATTGATGGTCTCAAAAAAGATACCTGTTCCAAATCTTTGACTAAATTAACAAAAATCTTATGAAAAATATTTTTGATAATCTATCATGTCACAGTTTTTTTCCTAAAAATTATACAATATCCTAATGCTTACATTTAAAAATAAGACAGATTACCTCTAAATGATTGTCTTTAAGATTTGCATAATTAGTTAAGCTAAATTAACATCCTGATCTTGGTCATGATTGCCAAATTTGAAGGTCTTACTTACATTTTTATTGAAGAAGTTTGAACTAATTTATTCTCTTTATAAAGCTTGAATGCATAATCAGTTTCTAATTTGAATAAGCAAACTGGCCCAACAAAATTTTGCAAATTACTCTAATAAGTTCTCTTGGTATTTCCCACAGAAGGCTGAACAAATGTTGATAGAAGAACACATTGTTTGCTTATGTCTAATCTTCCCATCTGACTTATACAAATGTCACCAATGGATCTCAGATATGCATCCAATGTCAAACACCAGTAAGGTGATCCTGGGAAGAGGCAATCTCCATTTAGAACTGATTAGAGAAGTTGGATTGTTAGCTTGAAAGAAACTGATTATTGGAGGAGGCAGCATAAAAGTGAGAAGAGAGCTTTGAAGGAGGGTACGTGTTCAGAAACACATGAAGTGCAGGCCTAGTTGAGAAAATAAAGCCAATTTCATTTTCTCTCTGAATGCTGTGTGCCAGACATTGTTATAAGTGCTGTACAGAACTTTTCTTATTTAATCTTCAGAGGCCCTTTATCCAGGGAAGAAATGGGGTCTTAAAGAGGTCAAGTAACAGCCCGGACTGCAACAGTACAGAACAAATGGTAGAATGGGATTTGAACCCTGGTGGGTCTCATTCCTGGGTATGATTTGTACTATGAAATCATACATGTGTTTGGCTCAATTGGTCTATTAACCTGTATCCTTTATAAACTAGGTGTCATAGAACAGGAAACATTATCATGGTCGTAGATAATTCCATATGGAACCTTGAAATAACACCCATTTGCAAGTAAAATCAAAGAGGAAATCTAATGCTTTGGGGAGAATATTCAGCATTAGATGGAAACCCATAATTGTTTCTTAAGTAGGAATGGTCCAAGTTTGTTCGGGGTGTCTTTTATTCTTTCTTCAGAATAGAACAAATCTTTTAGGATCAAATACAGATTTAATAGCTGGTATTTGGAAAATTCAGCAGACCCTTTTAGAAGAAGGGCACTTTCATGATAGCATGCCAGTTAGAGGGCAATGGAGATGCAAAGAGGAAAATCAAGCACTAATAGGTGATCTGCAGGTAGTTTCCTTTTGTAGTGCAAAGCAGGCCTTAGAAAGCAAGGCCTTGCCCAGCAGGAAGGCCCCCTACCTGTCTGGTGACTGTGAGCACCAGGCCAATCATAGAAGAAGATACTTCAAATGATTTCATCCTGAGAGAAGGGAGAGAGGCTTTTGTACTAAAAGCCAGAGATTACACTGGAAGAGCAGGTAGCTGGGGCCTTCAGTCCTGATGAAAACAATAACCCCAACAGTACCTTTATAAAAGAATATAAAGAACACTTTTTAAATTTTTGTCTTTTGATATAA
This sequence comes from Callospermophilus lateralis, assembly GCF_048772815.1. Taxonomy (NCBI): domain Eukaryota; kingdom Metazoa; phylum Chordata; class Mammalia; order Rodentia; family Sciuridae; genus Callospermophilus; species Callospermophilus lateralis. The sequence goes on along the minus strand of NC_135311.1, from coordinate 86,632,529 downwards.
TTTACTTAAAAAGAATCAGCCAATCAATTAATTGATAAACAAGTTTTTGTACCAAGTTTCATTTATAATTATATGTCTCAAAAGGAATAATTTGTGTTGACAAAATTGAGAAGAGTTACGAAGACTTGTGCACAGAGTGTGCTTCTAGTAACACTGGATAAAACTTGAGCAATAGTAAGAAAACAAGATAAAGCTAATCTTATATTTGCAGTTTGGACATATATATAGTTCATTCACTCATTTAATAATTGTTTATTGAGTACTTCCTGTATACTTAACACTCCTCCAGGCACTGGAATAAACAAAGAAGAAAAATAAATTGTCTTAATGCATATTACAATGCAGGTTGAATGAGAGGAGAAACTGGAAACATAATACTTAATTAAATTGTTTTTGAAAAAGTGACAAAAGCTGTGGAGTAAAATTAAGTAGTGAAATGGAGGCCAGGAATGCTGGGAGAAGGACATACAAAGTTTGAACAGTGCATTGGGGTGATCTTGTTCATCTTGCATGCACATGCTATGATTATATTTCCCGTACTCTGTTAAACTTTGACAGGTGATAAGACTCACTTGGTCCAATGAAATGTGAACACAAAGTGTATGCACCACTTTTAAGCAGGAAGCTTTGAGAAGTTCATGAGTCTCCAAGTTTTCTTTCTCCTAATATGGCAACCAATAATTACAGGGTAGAAATTCCTGAGTCACAGATAAGGAATGAGGGAAGGATAAGGAGACAAGAAGCTGCCCTCTGTGGCCCTTATGTAATGTGAGCAAGAAACACAGACTTGAAACTTTGTTACTGCATCATTCCTGCCCATGCTGATGGTATAGAGGATCACAGTCAATTTGGAATAGTTGCTGAATCCAGGCTGCCAATTTGTTTTGTGGATTATAGTGAACAAGTTTCCTAGGTAATTTTTAAAAATCATGCATTGCTTATTGTGGTATATGGAAAAAATATGTATTTCAAATAAAGAAATCTGGCATGGGGACAAAACCATGCCATGCAAATAATGTATTTTGTAGGAGACTCAGCGCTGGACTCTTATCTTAACCCTTAAGGAATTTATATACTAATTAGAGAAGGAGAGGCTCAAAAGAATACTAAACAAAATAAAATAAGTAGAGCTTATGCTAGATGAGTTTTATAGTCAGGAATCCAAGGGAGAATTGTCACTCAGAACTAGGACATTTCTTCTTGGAGAAGGTAGGAGTTAAATTTATCTCTTTCCTGAGTCTTTACTTTTAAACCCCAGTTGGAGACATCTGCAAAGGATCTGTGTAGTTAATAAAAGTAGATTAAAGTCAAGTTTTAATCTTCTATCAACAGCTTGCTCTCTCATCTCTTCATTAAGGAGAGAAACAAACAAAAAACAATATGAATCCAAAGTTGACAATGTTGTAATATTAGGTTGGGGATAAAGAGAGCCATATTATGAAACATGGACAATTTCTGATTTTAAGTCTTACAGTGGCTAAGGGAATATGGCAAATTTTGTCCTGGAAGAGACTGGGATGGCTTTTAGTCATGAGGAATAGCATAGCATGTTTAAAAAGGGAAGTAAAATGCGCAGAAAATAAAGACTACTAGGGACCATGCACCAAAGGAAAAGTTTAGGGGAAAGATAAAGAGAAGCAACAAATGATCTATACTCAAATTATATAGCTTTATTGGCATTGCCTAAAACCATTTCCAATACAATTTTGCTAAATTATGTGTTTTAAAAATATCTGTCAAAAATGTAAAATGAATGATTGAGATTTTATTACTGAATATCATATTCTCTCAAAGATGCAGTTTTGTTGCAGGCTCAAAATCAGAGGTATATAAATTAAAGAGCATTTTCCATCACAGAGCTCAGGAAATGAAGAGCACCTGTGAACCAACTCATCTGGGAAACTCTGTTCTGCATAATTAAATAAAAACATGCTGCCTCACTCCTGTGTATATCGGTGACAGGACAGAGCACTTCACACTGTGAACTGCAGGGTTTTGGTGTTGAAGGAAGTCTACATGATGGGGTCTAATAGAATAACAGAAACTTTATCTCAAATAGTTGAAGTGACAACAAAGAACTCTGGTACACAGTCATTCAGGGTGAAAAGGACCTACATATTATATTCACTCTTAAGAAAATCCCCATCAGTTATCTTCAGAAGAGTGTTAGGATTCAGGACAGAAAAAGGCACTTCAGAGCCTTCATTGGGTTTCATCCAGAAGTCAAGGATCATTGTGGGAATACTTAGATGATATTTGAGACCTTAGAATTCATACCTTTTATTTCATTAACTATCACAAATTCCTGCACCTCCTGCAAAATTACTGCAATTATAATGTATGTAACAGAAGACAAATGAGAATAAAAAATTAGAGTTTCAATAAGAACAACAGGAATAAAAATCATAGAGTCAAGTAATGATTATCTCTTGAAGCTAGCCATTGCACTTCATACTAAAGATACAGCAGTGAATAAGACTGTCTCTGCCCTGGTAGAGCCTGTGCTTCTTCTTGAGTGACTGCCAACAAGACCCCTGAGTCATGATCCTAATTATTTCAGGATTGGTGGTGATGCAGGCTGCTGCTGACTAGTCCCCTGGTCACTATTGTCGTGGCCATAATCTGGAGATAGCATCTACTCCTATCTTCTGTAACTCATATCACAACATACACATATGCTGGTTTGGGAAAAAACAGTGACCATGTTTTGAAGGCAAAGATGATAGTAGAGTTACTTCCTATTGAAACCTGGGCATTCATGAGCCTGTGAAGTTAGATATAGTACCCAACTTTTTTTTTTTTTTTTTTACTTCTGCCTTTACTGGTTTCTTCAAGTCTTTCTTATTGGGGAGGGGTGTGGGGAGAGAGAGCTGCATCAGTGGGTGAGTGTTGTGGCTGGATCTAGAATGTCTCCCCAAATCTCCCATGTGAAAGGCTTGATTTCCAGTTGGTTGTACCATTGGGAAGTAGTGAAAAATTCAGGAGGCAGGGCCTAGTTGGAAGAAATAGGCCATTAGGGAGGTGCCTTGAGCTTATGTGGGTATCTGGGTCCCATTCTCTATTCCCAGTCATCATGAAATGTCCAGCTTATTCTGCCACATGTTCCCACCAGGATGTTTGGCCTCACCATGGGTCCATAGCAACAGGGCCATGTGACCCTGTACCACAACCTCTGAAACCATGTCCCAAGTATTCTTTTAAGTTGATCTTCTCAAGTGTTTTGTCACAGCAACTGGAAGCTAACACACTAAGTAAACTGGAGTCATAGAAAATATTTGATTAAGGCACGTTGGAGGCCTCTGATCATACTAATGGCATCATTATTGCTGTATTTTAGGAAAGTGAAGCTAGGGCAGGATATAGAATATATTAGAGTTACAAAAATGAGGAATACCAGGGAATTATTATTATTGTTAATGTAACAAATAATAGGTCAATGAATTCAATACTATATATAGAGAGAATATTAGAAAAAAAGTGATTATGACCAACTTTTACCACATTGATATTAGAGATGAGCATTTTTTTGTATTGTCTAATGGTTAATAGTAAAATCTTTGAAGACTTCAATCTGTCTCTGATTCTTAGATATGTCACAGACCTCTGATCTGTTTCTGATTCTTAGATATGTCACATCCTAAATATGTGACCACTTAAGTTCTTTGAGCCTGAGTCCCCTCATGTGTGAAGTCATGATAGCAATATACAAATAATAGCCCTGATTGTGATGCCAGGCACAATCTGTAGGCACCATATGATAACCTTTCCTTAGTAAAGAAATAATAGTCATAGCAATACACCAACATGCCATAACCCCTTGTTTAACCAGTAGTCTGAACTTGAAGCATATTTCTATGGTGTTCAATTCATACTCAAAAAGTATTTAGTAACCACTTTCTTCCCTGATTTAGTGCCTAGGCATACATTTACTTAACAAAAACACACCCTGCCCCAGACTCCTGCCCTTTTGGAGCTTATGTGGTAGGAGGAACAGTGGGTAGACTATAAACCATGAACAGAATAAAGAGTTAAGATATACATCATATTAGAATATGACACGTACTATGAAAAAAATAGAGCACAGGAAAGGGTGATATGCCTGGGAATACAGCCAACAAACATGTCTGGTCTGAGCAGACCTCATTGAGAAAATGATAACTGGATGAAGATTAGAAAGGAAAGGAGAGTGTCAGGAGATGTTTGGGGAATAATGCTGCCACCGCAAAACCTCAGGTGGAGCACAACAGGCATGTGGCCAGGACAAGGAGGCCAGAGTCCATGAAGGAGAGTGAGCTAGGGGGAAAGGGTTGGAAATAAGTCATGGAGAGAGCAGAGGAGATGGGACCCCACACAGGACCACAGACCACACTTCATGACACTCTGATGTAGCCTCTCAAATCTGGAGGAGAGGAGAGCCTGAATCCTGCTGTGCATAGTGGTCCAAGGAGTCGACCAACATTTCACAAAAGATAATCAAACCCATTATAAAAATTATAGGTTGCCTTTGAGCCAGTTCTGAGACAAATCTGAAAACCTCTTTTTCATAACATTAATGGATTTTTGTTTTACATGTCATGGGCAGAAGACTTACTATCTGTCCATTGTCAATATTTATGTGGTCATGGCAAAAATACATATTCATAAAAAAATACTGACTAAAATTAATAAATGAAAGAAGAATAAGACAAAATTGGCTTGTCTTCTCAGAAATCAGCTCTTTGGGTACAAAGCTGAAGGTTTGATTACTTTGTTAGATCAGCCAGTAGGTCAAGTTTAGTAGGAACTATGTGGATGAACCTGAGGCTGTGTTAGAAGTGTTTACAGTGTGAGAGAAACGTGTCTGATGTATTAGTTTGCTAATGGAGGTGTCATGGTGTAAAAACAGAAAACAAGGTAATAATGAATACCCAGAAAATTATATGATCTGCATTATAATTGTTATGTCATTTGTGCTTGTATTTCAAAGTCAAATTTCAATAATTCTTCATAACAGTATACTAAAGGATTCCTTCATTTTTCAGTTTCATACTTTAGAACGTAAGTGGTTTTTAATATGAGGAAATTTTAGCTAGCGAACTAATGATTTTAATTTGGCAGAATTTTTCTCATTTGCATTTTTGACAATTATTTATGACTACTCTAGATAATTAGAGGCTGATGTTTTTCAGAATACTATAAACATTAGACATTAGTTGAACCATTAATTTCAACTGAGGGTAAAACATTTTATACTTCTGACCTTTTATAAAATATTCTGCTATTTAAATTACTTGTCAAAATCATAGCTATCTGTCCATTTGATATCTGGAATTGCAAAGAAGATCTCGACTTAAGGTGTAGTACATTTAAAGTCTTAAGTATTTAGTGGTTGTATTACTGTCCTCATAAAACAAACCTTTTGGGGTGTGTGTGTGTGTGTATATATATATATATATTTTTTTTTTTTTCTTTTTGTACCAGTGATTGAATGCAGGGATATTTGACTACTGATCCATATTTCCCACATCCCCAGAACTACTTTTTTGTATTTTATTTAGAGACAGGGTCTCACTGAGTTGATTAGTACTTCACCACTGCTGAGGCTGGCTTTGAACTCACAAATCTCTTGTCTCAGCCTCTGGAGCTGCTGGGATTACAGGTGTAGCGCCATCATGCCTGGCTGGTTTTTATATTTTAAATGGAGTCATAGAGCATGTTTTAAAATAATAAATATTACATTAAATTGAAAATGTGTTACTTTACAGTATACTTAATTATCCTGACTTTTAACACAACTAACTAAGGGTAAAAAAATTAAGCTTATTTTTCTACAGACAAAAAAATATATTGCAAAGTAATATGATAGTTATAATATTAATAAATTTAAATAATCTAGCAGTATAATTTTTCTTTTCCTTATAATATAATTGTGGGGGAAGAAATGGTGCATATATTATAGATAATTATTTTTATTTGTCTGACCCCTTCTGCTTACTAGGTTAGTTTAAACATTGGTGCTATGGACCACTGTCAAAGTCTGACTATAAATGGATTTTTTTCATTCATAGGTGAATTTTCCATATCTGATGAATCCATCAATGTTAAAAGTTTTTTTTTCCCAAAATTGAGGAAAGATATTTCTTAATACCTTATCAACCTTGGCATGGGAAAAAAAAAAAACCTTGAGCAAAAAACTGAGTTGAATTGATGAAAAGAATCCCAAGTCATTAGCTATTAATGATGGAGCTTGTGAAGTACAGAGTCACTGGAGAAAGAACTTACTTGCCTTATGTGCATTGTATTTTTATCTGCATTTCAATACTGCTTAAATATGTACTTCATTACAGGGCACGACTAAAATAGGAGGGCACCTGCTAAGTCAGAGCCATAAAACAGATCTACAACCTGCTGGCATGTGAAATTTCTCTAATTTATATTTTTTATGAAACTACCCTCACATTATGTGGTTGGCAGCATAAATAATAAAGCATGTTACTTAAGCAATTTTACATTTACTGTATTAGTAAGTAAATGCAATGGCCACCCTTATTCTCAAATAATAAAACTACCCAGCCTTTTCATGAAAGATGATTGCAATTTCCATTGGCCTGTATATGCAATAAAAAACCATAACTCATCAAAATTTTAGCTATTTTCTTTTAAGATAGAAGAACATTTTGCTTGAACATTGAACGTGATATTAAATATTCATGAATCTGAATAGAGTTTAAGTACTAAGTAAAACTCTTAAATTCTTTTCAACTAGATTGAAATTCTTTTTGAACCAGGTAAAAACTGCCACTAACCTGAAAAGGTGTTTGAAACGTGGTGAAGAGATTGTACAATACGTAAAAAGGGCTATGGTTATTTGGGATTGATTTTTGTGAAAAGCCTGCTCCTCCTCTGAAATTGATTCATGATAACGGCCTCCATTTGGGTCAAACAGTATTTAACCGCTTGTAAATTTTAATTAAATGATTTGTCACTTTGAACACATAGTTTGTCATCTTGTAACTAAACGATGTGTCTTTATCAGAAAATGACTCAGGGGGAAGGCATTCATCTAATTTGTCACTTGGACACCCATTAAGATAATTTGGTCATTGCATAGGGATAAAGTTGAAATTTGTAAAATAGAGTGCACCACTTTTAGTAAGCAGGAGCACATTGTAAACTATTAAAAAAAACATAATTTGCTCTGTAATTAAATTCTAATAAGTACTTTACTTCTGGTCATTTTTCATTAACAGATGTTTAACTTTCTGAGAAGAGAAAATCCTCCAGTCGAATTTAGTATCTAGGGGAAATTGGGGGCTACAAATGAAAAGCAATAAGCTGAATTAGAAATATCTAGGGGGAAAAAAAAGAACAAACCTTTCATCAGAAGCACTTACATCACTGCAGACCCAGCTGAGACCTTGTCTGCAGCCTGGTTAATACAATCAGAGATAGCCTGGGACAAGAGTGAAAGGGACAACTGATGAATTATTGAGAAAATAGCAGAGATCATAAATCTTTCTCTGAAGGAGCCCATATCTGGTAGGAATACAGATATTAAAATGTATTAATTCTAGTGTTTGAAGATTATTAAACAGTTAGTGTGCCTATGCTTGAGAGTGTTCAAGTCAAGCAGACTAAATTGATTCAATGCTCCCTGAACATTATGGTGTAGTTGGTTCTTATCCACAGAGATAGTGGTGACCATGCTCTGTAATACTACCCAATGAAGAATAGGTACATTCACCAAAATTTTAAAATTTATTTAAAAGCAAAAAATCAAGTCTTTTTTAGTCCTATTACTACTAGAAAGTTCCAAAGGGTTTGATGATATCACAAATTTGTGAGTTTTTTTTTTTTTTTTCCAATCAAGATCTCAAATCCCTTGAAGTCAAAGATCAAGCATTAAATGTCTGTATTCCACTTCATGGTTTATGTACTCACTGTGCATCAAAATCACCAGGGAAGCTTTAGAAAATTTGAATGTCTGACCCTATCTCCACATACAGTTTCCACTGTTTTGGAATAGGGTCAAGGCATTGACCCTTTACATTTTGTTTTGCAGCTAGGGTTAAGAAGCACTGGTTCTGACAAAGACAATGTTGAAATAATGCTCAGTGAATGGGACAGTGTTAAGGTCTGTAAACAAGTCAGGATGGCACCTGGTATTTTGCCAGAGAAATGTTAGAGTCTGTAAACAAGTCTGCATGGTGCCTGGCAAAATGCCAGAGGGAGTGGTTTGTGAAGTAACAAAAGCGAGCCATTAAGTGTGGAGATTCCTTATTGGTTGACTGCTGTATCTATTTTATGCTAATTAAGATAAGCTGTGTGGAATGTATAAATACCGCTCTTATTCTACAATAAACGGCTCTCACTCCTGCTGTATCAACGTACACAAGTTATTCGTCACCCCCTGGTTATTTTGCTGCAGCCAGACTGCGGCAGGACAGTCCTCAAGAAGCATGTGAGAAAGGTCTGCATTTGCTGGGAGAAGGAGATCTCCTATAGGCATTCAGATTTAAAATGAACATCTTGAATTTCTGGATTTTTCTAATTGCTTTAACTTTCCCTCACCCCATCACTGCCAATCTACTCAACTGTAACTTTTCTTCTTTAGTTTCCCTTTGTCTCTCTCCTCATTTTGTTTCATATATTCAGGCAAATGTACCATTTGCTATTGCAAAACAATTTCCCAGCTAATGCTGCTTTCTGTTTCTAATATAGCTTTTCATTCCATTCACACATGCTAGAAAATCTTTGTAAAAGACAAGTCAAATTATGTCCCTGCTTTAGAACTTCGAATGGCTCCAAGAACTGAAACCATTTATCCTTATGCAGCTTACTAGCTCCATAATGTGACATTACAACTCCATTGTCTTCAATAACACAGGGGAGATTCTATCCCAATATACAAATAAAATTTATTGTTATTTTTTTTCTGGAAAACCTACCAATTCTTCAATAAAAGCATCAACAATTTACATTGTATTATAGTATGGTTCTGAAATGTTTCCCAAAGGCGCATAAGTTGACTCGGTCCCAAGCTGGTGGTACTATTGGAACATGGTAGAAACCAGGAAATGGAGCCCGGTTAGAAGCAGTAGGTCAATAAAGGCATGTCCTTGGGCATATCTTGGCTCTGGACCCTCTCATCCCCTCTACCATTGGCTTCCTGGCTGACATGAGGTGAGTACCTTTTTTCCACCATATCCTTCTGCCAAGATGTTCTGCTCCATATCAGATCCAGAGCCAGTCAGCCATGGACTAAAACCTCTGAAATCATGAGCCAAAGTAATTCTTTTCTTCTTTAAGCTTTTTTCTCAAATATTTTTTTGATGGAAAACTATCATACAACTTAAGACTTTGAAGTTCTCCTCTCAAAATTCTTTCTTGCTATAACCATCAGTGTTAAAGGATCATATTGTGAACCTAACCCAGTATTAACCAAGTCCCACATTGAAAGACCTACCTTAAACCCAATGTTAAGTTCTCAGTATAACCTTACTGTGACTTTTTTCTCTGAGAAAAGGCCAAGTCTGTAGAGGTGTTTTTGTCAGTTACCTACAGAAGCAAACTCAGTACCACCTTATCAACAGGTTGTGTCAGTGACATTCCGGGAGCTGGAATTCCACAGTTCCTCATTCCCATCAGTGCAATGTCCCAGTATTCCCTATCAGCCTGGCATTCCAGACTTTCTAGAAGCTGAACTCCACCTGACTTTCACCTTACAGCTTACTCTTCTCTTTTATCTAGCCTATATGCCAGACCTTCTGGGAAAATTTCTACTCTCTGCAGATATCCTGACCCTTCTAGATGCACGTTGGACCCTCATAATGAAATTCCCCTTCAGTTTACTTTTCATTAGAACCAACATTTATGAGAAATTTATAATCAAATAGTTGGACTAGATGCTATCTACAGTCCCTTCAACTCTTTATATTTTATTATCTTTCCTTGATTCATATGAGCAGTGAAAGAATGAATGAGAGATGTAGGGGGTGTTGGCTAAAATAATGGAATGGCATTGATTAATAATTCAAACACATCTAGCACAAATCACCTGAATTGCCATTTATTTCTTCTAATTTGGAGATGTTTATAAACTTCAACTTTAAATTATTCTTTTCTTCTACTGTTTCTGGGTAAATCTACTTAAAATAGCCTTAATAAAATGGTGATATGTGAATATTTTGTAGGGGGCATTCACTCCTCGGATCATGATTATGGTGTCAAAGATGAAATTCAATTGGCTTAGTGGGACTTGAGCTTTATAAAGATGTATTGGTTATATCTTAGGACACTAAGATCTTTGGGGCACTTTAAAATAGAAGCAGCTTGATCTATTCATTATTTTTGCAGGTACTAGAATCAAGTTGACTTATCTGTAGATGTTCCTTTGGTGTTTATTTGTTTTTAGAAAGGTGATGCATTGGAAACCTTTCCTTAGATAGTCTGGTAGATGGTAATTATTGTAGTATCTCCCAAAGGTCCAGGTGTTAGAACCTTGATTTCTCAATGCTGCAGGGTCAGAAGGTATGGCCAATGGAAGGCATTGGGGTCACAAGGGCAGATCTTTCATGAATGCCTTTTTTGAGAGAATGGCTTAGTGGTGTCAGGAGTTTGACCCTTTTGGGTCTCTTCCTCGTGTACCTGTTTGCTGTCATAGCTTTCTACCATGAGTTAAAGTAGCACAAGACCCTCACCAGAAGCTGAGAAGATGCCAGCAACATGCCCTTGGGCATCCTAGCCTCCAGAACCATGAGCCAAAACCACACCTTCATTCTTTATAAATCACTAAATGTCAGTTTTCCAGTTATAATAACAAAAAACACATTAAGAGATAATGGGGGGAAAAACTATTTTTGTTTCACTTTAAACTAATGAAAACAGAGTTAGGTTTATGTCCCCAAGGTTCAGAATTTGGACTGAGACATTCATTCATAATAGGAAGAAATAATAAAACACAAACAGGCAGAAATTAAAGAAAAAGTATAAGTATGAAAAAATATATCAAGTTTTCTAAATGAGAAGAATTAAAAGAATAAAGATGGAGTAAACTACTCTGGGACAGGAGAACAGAGTTTTTAAAAAGAAAACCATAGAGAAATGCAAAGTGAGAATGATAAAGTATTTTTTAAAGTGTGTACATGAATATATGTATAGTTTAAAGAAAAATAGAAGGGAGACTGAAAGGCTCCAATAATTGAAACAAATTTCAACAGAAGAAAACAAGAAATAATAGGGAAGTAACGCATGATAAAAAAACAAACAAAAGGTGATTCTTCTAGAATTAAATGAACATGAGTACTAAAACTGAAAATGCAGAGTGAATACCAATTAGGATAAATGAAATTAAATACAAACTCACATGTATTGTAATATTAAGAGTAAATTGCAAAGGATAACAATGAGATTATAGTAAAAACTAGTAGAAATTGAGGATTGATGACCTACAAAAATCAACAGCAGACTTCTCATTAGCAACTAGTGGATGTCAAGAGATAATGGAAGGCTAGTTTTAAAATGCTAAGGGAAAAACAAACAAACTTCCAATCCAGAATTCTAAATCCTCTATAAAAATTGAGAGAAAAAGAGTTGTAATGGGATCTGCAACTCAGTTATTCTCTAATGGAGACATTCAGAGGGGAAATGAATGACCTTTAGTGTACTTCTTTATGAACATCCCAATGACCTGAACAGACTTCTATGTAGTATGATGATAGACTTCACCATAGATAGGGAGCCTTATAAAGAAATAAAGAAAATGTTTTTTTTTTTTTTCTTGTAGAAACTGTATGGTGTAACTAGATTGTTTATTGTAAATGAACTTGGACCTTATAGGTGTATAGGGCATGGCTTGCTGGATAATGGGAAAGAAGACTGGTAGTCATCTAATCATTTTCTTATGTCTACAAATATCAGAGTATAAAATGAAAGAGTTCCAAATTCCTAATGGTTTCCTTTGTGAACAATGTGCAAATATTGTTCAGTACTATTCTGTTTGAGATGAAAATATATCCTAAAGTAAGGGAAAGAACGTTTTTGGAAATTACATTTAGTCTTGAGTTCCTACAGGAAATGAATGTCTTGCCTGAGCCTGCTGCTTGCCTGTATCTTTTGAATCATTAATAAAGTTTGGTGCTGGGTAAGATCTATAAGGTGCAGAAGTGTTCCTTGACACTTCAACCTTCTGTATTAACACAGCTATCATTCAAAATTCCTAACAAACTTAGGTTAAAAACATTTGCCATCCACAAACTCACATGGAAAGAAATAAAAGAATCTATTTTTAAAAAATAAACAGAAAAAGATAAACCAGAGGGAAGGCTGATGTGAAAGAAACAATGATAAATATAGAAAGTACTATATTTTGATAAAGTGAATTATCTGTTGAATACAGAAAGAAAACATAGCAAACTTGTGTGTGTGTATGTGTATGTGTGTGTGTGTGTATTTGTATGTGTGATTAAAACAGCAAATAAAAACCCCAAAATAGTAAATGATGAGCATGTATAAGACAATGAGAGAGGAAGTTGCTAAGTGAATAAGTAAACAATATTATGTTTCTTCTCTTGCCTAGGAAACGGGCACTGAATATATTTTAACTTATTTTATTAAAAAAATAGGTAACTCTGAATGCTAAAGTGCAAGTGGAACCACTAAAAGAATAGAAATATGAAATATATAGCTTCCAAATCAACAGAGGGAAAAATTTAAAGAGAAAAGCATTAGAAATTCAACAGAGGTCAGGTAAGAGGAGAAAAAGAACATATAAAATTTTAAAACACAATATCTCAAAATATGTAGTCTTTAAGGGTGCATATAAATGTGGTTGGGAAAGATCCATTCTAAATTCAGGATGGAGGTAGCATCTGGCAATAGGGAAAATGGGATTTCTATCCAGCCTAAATAGAAATCTGAAGCAAAAATCAGTAAACGTTAACATTTGATGCGCATAATTGGTGCATACTTGAATTTTTCATATTATTCTTGTATTTCTCTTGATAATTGAATAACTTGTATTTCTTTATTTTTTAAAAAATAAAATTCTGCTGCCTCTTAGAGATACCTATTAAGTATTTTTAAAATATGATTTGAAACACAGTAGGTGACAGGTACTTCCTAAAAGAAGTTAAAAAGATGTTTGGTAAATATTCCAAGATTGAGTCATTAAACAAATTTTCTCCAAACAAAAAGGAAATGTAAAAAAATTGGTTATATTAATCTGAGATTTTTATGGCAAGAATAGGACATAATATATTTGCATGCTAACAATGTATAACTTTAAATAACTTTTCTTGGGTATGTATTACATTTTCTTAATGATATTTTCCAATGTAAATTATTGATCAAAATTATAGAAGTCAACAACGAAGCCTACAGCATAACATTAGTAAGAATATAATGTTTACTTAAAAGAATTAGAAGTGGCATAAGAGACATCATGCTTTCTTTAGGAAGAATAAAACACTCTTAAGAAGATCTATTTTTTTAAAAATTATTCTTTATTGAGTTAGGGAACCAATCCTGGTTAAACATTTACAAGACAAGGTATTTTCAAAGATGTAAACTAACAAATTATTTTCTACTTTTTCTCTCTGGTAAAGGTTTGATCTTTAATTTCTTCAATTGGTACCCTAAAAATTTAGTGCTATATGGCACATTTTATTCCTACACTGTTTTTCTCTAGAGAATCTTCAATTATTCATTTTTGCTATTGTTGTTACTGGGGATTGAACCCAGGGGCACTTTACCAATGAGTTACAATCTCAGCTCTTTTTATTATTTTTTATTTTGAGACAGGGTCTCCCTAAGTTGGTGAGGTTGCCCTTGAACTTGGGAACCTCTTGCCTTAGCCACTTGAGTGGCTGGGATTACTGGAGTGCACCACCCACCTGACTTCAATTATTTTTTTTTATTTCACTAATGTACTGATGTTCAAATTTTTACGCTTTAATTTACAAGACTTCACTTGAGACTCATAGTAATATATGTTTATAAACAGACTTTTACTTTCACAGTCCTTCCTAGATATTATAGTAAGGATTTTTTTTATTATTGTTGTTAATTTTGTTTGCTTTTGTTTTATTCAGTCCCTTTAATATATTTTTAAGGAATACTTAAGAATTCTTAAAAGGTGCCTTGCTGTTTTATTATAAAAGTAATCTCTTATTAATATTTCTTGCATTAACTAGTTTTTTTTTTAAATGGTTATTTGATTGGTTTATATTTGAATAGTAGGAAAGAAAATCATGGGGCAATCAAAGTGAAGCTTAAATAGATTGTGGAATCCATTTTAGTCCAGGTTCTTCATTTCTATTTTCTACTGTAATTTTTGACAACAAAAACTGAAATTCAGTAAAATAAACAAGATACAGTTATTTAAGTTATCAGTTATGTAACAATTTAACATTACCCAAAGAGAGGTATGGATTTTTACCTTGGTTTCTAGGAAATAATCTCTTAGCCTTTGGAATGTCATGCCTGCTAGGAGAAGGGTCTTTCTTGGCTTTGGGGTTTTAGGCCAGCCAGTTAGGAAGATTTGAGAGGTGGGAGCTTTGAACCATTGCAACCACATGCTTTAGGGTGGAAGCTTCAGGCCACATAGAATGAGCTGAACTTCCCAAGAGGCTGGAAATGGAGACCAGTCAGGTGAACAGTCAACTGTGTCTATGTGATAGAGCCTTTGTGAAGGCTGTGGACACCAAGGTTCGGGTGAGAGTCCCTCGTTAGTGATACTGCAAGCATGTTGTCACTTATTGACACAGGGAAATAATGCTGTCCGTGGCTCCCTAGGAAGGACAAAGGAGGATCTGTTCCTGAGAACTTTCCTGAACCTTGCCTTCTGCCTTTCTTGCTGTGGCTGATTTCAATGTGTATCCTTTAGCTGTATTAAAGTGTAATCATGAGTGCAACATCTTGCAGTGAGCACTGTGAATCTTCCTAACAAATTCACCAAAACTGAGGGTGGTGTGGGAGACCCTCAAGTTGTATCAGCAGGGGGAGAAGATAAGAAACAAACAAACAAAAAAAAAAACAAACAGAAAAATCTCCAAACAAGAAATTAATGCATTGTCACACATACAATTAGATGATTTCCCTCACCCTGGCTGGTCTGGAAGGAGCCAGTACTGCTGAGTGGCACACAGGAAAAAAATATTGTCTTTGAATCAAATTTAATTCTAACCAAGGATTTTGGTGAACACTTCATATAAAACAAAATGCTTAATCTGTAAAGATTAAGTTAAAAAAACAAAAAGAAACAGGCAGCCTTGCTAAATACTGATAATAAGAGGTAACTGGCAGATATTCAAAGATGGATTTTATATGTGTTTTAGAAGTAAATTTTGTTGACATTCACTGGAAATCCAACTTTAGGGCAGAATATTTGGCAGATGCTTTTGTTCAGCAGGTTTCTTGACAACTGTGTATGAAAAGCTATTTTTTGCCTTTCACAGGGACTGGTCAAAGGCTGAGGTTTGCTTTTGGTGACACTGCGTTAATTGTCTCCCTTGAGACTGCCAGAATGCTGAAGGCAAGTTAGCATTTCCTGACTCTCACCTCCTCCTGACTCCAAGCTTCTTGCCTTCTAATAGTAGTGTTTATGCCTGCAGCACAGCTGCCTGCCACCCGTCCTGCTTTGCTGGGACTTCCTCTTTTCACCTTGTACTTAGTCCTGTCTACCGAATTGATGGCAGAAGGTGTCCAGTGATTTTAGCTCAGTTAGCTGCAGTGGATGCCAGATGCTTTTAAGGAAAAGCAGGGTTAGTGGAAGGTGAAGCCCTTGCTTGAAACTTCATGGCCCTTCTGTTTGAGGTATTTTGTTCCCTTACTAGATTATCGGTGCTTTGTTATATTTGTTTCCTGTATACACTTTGGCACTGGATCTCAGATCTCTTACAAAGAGTGACAAGATAGCCCAATGGTCTGACAATATATTACATCCTGGGAATCATTTTTCTTTCTTTCTTTTATTTTACTTCCTTCCCTTCCTCCCTTTCTTTCCGTTCCCTTTCCTTCCTTCCCTCCCTCCTTCCCTCCCCCATTCCTTCCTTCCTTCTTTCTTTTATTCACAAAGTTAAAGATCAAAACCTATTGGAAGGAAGCCTGAGGGCATGAGGAATACAAAGTACCACAATGATCTTGTACATTTCTCATATAATTTTATCAGGGTGTTCCCTTCAAATAAGCTAAGGATGCTCTTTGTTGAACTGGGACTTGTTTTCATTGGTTTCCACAAGATGAATGTGTGCCTTTATTCTTTGTTCCATTCTATTTTGCTCCCAAGGAACTGCCATACTCTTTCATACTTTTGATTTCTTTTGCTATGAAAAGGCACAACAATCATCGTGGCGAAACCACAGGTGTGGATGTGCACATGTGTGGCTAGTACAAAAATACTATGGCCAGACTACAGAATGTAAAGCCTCATCATGTTACTACCCTGATTAAAATCTTTCAGATTCCCTAGGAGCAGGGGTAATCCCTCAAATTCCTTGTCAGGGCATTTGAAGCATTTCATAATCTGGCCTATGAGCCCCCTTTCCCAGACTCATGAAACTAATTCACAATCACAGCAATTATTAGTGTCAACAATTATCGGGCATTCTGTACCCCTCACACATTTTTAGAGGCTGAGTCTTTGCAAATGATGTTTCTGTTTCTTTCTCAGTTATTATTTTTTTCCTCTGTTCACTATGGCTTGATATTTATTTGGAAACTACACTCTTCTGCTTAAGATTGTGTAGGATTCATCCTCCCCTGACTTAACACAACAGCATATCCCGTTCCTTAGGACATAGTGAATACATAATGGACTAATTTGGATCACAGAGTGAATACAAGGCCTAGAATATCTGTAGGAGAAACCAGAAATAATCATCTCCTCCCATCCTGCCTTGTGATGGTATTGTGTGAGAATAGAAGGCCTAGAACTTGTGAATCATTTTGCTACTTCAGAGGGAAAATTAGAATTACTGTGTGTTAAACCTGGTGTGTGAGGATGAAGTTTATACCATGACAGACAGACAGGGTTAAAGTGTCTCGGTGGCACTCTATTTGCAACTAGATCAAACCTCACCTGAAGCCAATTATCTATTCAGTTACACAAATGGATGTATTCCTCCTACTAAGACGTTTTATTTTGTCTATGCCATCACAGTCTTACAAACTTTTAATATTTAGAATGTGCAATATATGCATTAAGCTTACTTTATTAATAAAATATCTTTCCATGTGAACTAGACAGAAACAATCATTTTACTCTACTATTTTAAAAATAGGAGAAATCAAATAACCTGATCTGGCTTTATGATTTTCCAAGCCTTAACTGTACTTCACCTAGGGGCTGATTATCTGTGCCGGTCAGTTGAATCAATGCTAATGATTTTCATTGTGCTTCCATAGGTTGGCCTGGATTAGTTTCCTACCGTCTTATTCTGGCCCACTCCTTTCTTCACCTGCTGCATCTCTCTCACTCACTTATGCACAAGCAAAACCCTGACATGGGATTGAAAAAATAAATCAGAAAACCAGCATCCCATTTTAGTTGGTTGGATATAATCCAGCTAAATTCACTATCCAGTAGAATCAATCAGTAGAAAAAAGCCATTATAAAAGTATGTCTCACTTGCTTGTTTTCTCTTCTAGACAGGCTAAATATTTAATAGGAATCTAGGTGTTATTTATTCATTTTTATTAGGTCCTTCTGACACCCAGTCCTGCATTGTGATAGGCAATTAAGGTAAATATATGCTTAAGGGAGAAAACTTTGCTTCTGGGAAACTGTTTTCACACCAATATCAGTCCAACAGAGTTATGGCTTACACATATCTTGTGTGAAATCCTTATTTATAGGTATTTAACATACTTTACACTATTTGCATTCTTTCATTTATGAGAAAAAATCAGAGACCCTGGTTGGTGGGGAATCTTTTTTCCTGTCAATATGCAATTAATATTGTAATTGATTTTGTTATCTACAGTGGTTTTGTTGCTTATTAAAGTTTCTCAGTAGCTTCATAATTGCTTATATGTAAATCAATTGCAACTGCTAATACATTGTTTAGTATATTTCGAATATTTGTACTTCTTTTGCATGGTTTGTGTTCATTTTACTTCGTTATGAAATTTTCCAGGACAGCTCACTCACTTTTAAACATTTTTAGGCTTTCAAAATGGTCAAAACAGGATAATTATAATGGCCTGTGAACAATAAAATTGAGAAGACTACATTTGAGCCAACTCGTAATTATAGCAGCCGCATTTCTCTAACTCATAATAATAATAGCTAATAACTACCCCCAATTTACTATGTGCCAGGTGTTGTTCTATGTTCTGTTTTTTACCAAATTGATGCATAATAATTATAGATATTTGTGGGATACAGTGCAATGTTTTGATACATGTATATATTGAATAATAATCAAATCTGAGTATTTAGCATACTATTACCTCACCTCATACATTATCGTTTCTTCATAAAGACATTCAAAATCCTCTCTTCTAGCTATTTTAAAGTATTTATTACATGATAGTCCCTCTACTGTACAATAGAACACCAGAATTCATTACTCCTCTCTAACTGGGACTTTGTACCCATTTATTCATCAATATCTATCTATCCTTCCTACCCTCTCCCCATCCCAGCCTCCAGTAAACCCCCGTATCTCCTTTCTGCTTTATGGCATCACTTTCTTTAGATGTGGTCTTAGTCTTCCTGTGCCTGGCTTACTTCACCTAACACAGTGGCTATTGTGAAAAATGTCACTTTACATGAAGTGTTCGTTTAAGCTTTAAACAAATCCTACAAATTTAATAACATTACATACCCCCATTTTACAGATTAAAAAACTGAGACCAGAGAAGTTAAGTAATGTGAAGATTTTAGTATAGGAAGTATAGTATAGTGAAGGTTTTAGTATAGTAAGTAGCTAATTGCAGACTTCCTTCCCCTTTACTTTTCTGTTACTATATTCCCCCTTCCTCTCTCTCCCTCTCCCTCCCACCTTTATCTCTCTTAACATTTCTCACCTTCTAATATACAATACGGTTTGTTTATTTATTATGTTTTTATTGGCTCCCCCCTGAGTACATAAAGAGCATCAGTCCTTGTTCGTTTACTGCTGTACCCAGGCCAATTCAGCGATGTATAACCATCGTGTACAACCAGAGAAATGAAAAGTTGTGCTGCAATTGTATGCAATGACTCAAAATGCATTCTGCTATCATATATACCTAATTAGAAAAAATAAATAAATTTTTAAAAATAAAAAAAAAAAGAAAAAGGTGCTCAAAGAGATCAAATAACTTAAAAATCATAGACTAGGAATGATTGGAGACTGAGTCTGATTTACTCTTTTTATATTAAAACTAATTCCTTTATTTTATGCAATAAAAATAGCTAGTACTTATTAAAAGATAAACATCATTGCAACTGTTCTGCCTGATTTCTTTCCACATAACAAATTCCATTTTATAACTCAGTAAGGTAGATACTGTTTATTAGGCAAGGAAACGAATACAGCTTTGGCTTGAGGAGGCAAAGCAGGTCAGTGGAGCTGAGCCCAGGCCTCTCCATGCCATCTGGTCTTGCCCTGCTCCAAGCAGCTGCCCTAAAGTCAGGTATAGTGGGTGCTCAACCATTGCTCAAAAGTTTGAAGGAAATAAAAAAAAATTCAATAAGACTGAGCTTGTCTTGACAAATACTTTTGACAACTGCAATTCTTTCTTTCTGTTATAACTATTCTTCACGTTAAAATTTCAGGGGACTTAGGGCTGGGGATGTGGCTCAAGCGGTAGCGCGCTCGCCTGGCATGCGTGCGGCCCGGGTTCGATCCTCAGCACCACATACAAAGATGTGTCCGCCGATAACTAAAAAAAATAAATATTGAAATTCTCTCTCTCTCTCTCTCTCTCTCTCTCTCTTTAAAAAAAAAAAATTCAGGGAATTTAATGTATTTGGATAACTTCAGCCTTCCATTGGTTGTTCACATATATTGAGCATATGGAGGTGAGTCACTTTGCTTCCTCATGCTTTCCCTTCCCAAATGGCAGCAATGGTAAGAATGAACTGAACCTAGTGAATATCAAAATAAAACTTTTGAGCTGATTGGTGCTCCTTGGAGCATGGTTTCATGATAGTCTTAGACCTTTCTACCAATGAAGAATTCACTAAGTATTTTAATATTCACTACTACTCTTTCAGATAAAACCACTTTGTAAACTCTTTTGGTAAGAGATGATATAGAATCTTAGACATTGATTTTCTCTGTCATCCTCTCTCCCTTCTACTTTTTTTTTTTCTCTTAAACATTTATTTGAGAGGCTGTTTTTTTTTTTTTTTTTTTTTTTTTTTTTTACCATATGAGCTTTTGTTTAAATTATTTAATCTCCTTTATTTCTATTGTTTGCCTGGTAAAAATGTGCATTCTAATCACTTCATAAGTAAAAACAATATTCATGTTTTTACTTTAAAACTTACTACTTTTCTGTTTCCTCCTCTTCTTTTTTTTTCTTGGCGCTTTTGTTTCTCACTCTGTACTTTTGCCTTTGGGACCCTAGTCTAATCCTGAAGACCAGAGTCCACTTTCTATAGCAAATCACAAACCATAAGACTTCAGGAGTAATGTACCATCTCACTTTCAGCATGAGGTCTTTTGATATGGATGAAACACTGAATTAAGAGCAAAGGAGATCAAACCTCTGCTTACTTTTTAAAGCACTGATGACTCTTCCTACTGATTCCTCTGTACACTAAATAGCCAAAGACAGAAATAAAATGCACACCACAAATAGCTGTTAATCTTCGTTGTTGCCAAAGCAGAACCACATTAATATTAAAAAACTAGTTTTAGAAACAGTAACAAAAAAGGTATTTTGAGCTCAGTCACTGCAGTCACTGAGAAACATCTTGCATATACAGATTTTTTTTTTTTTTTTTAATGTAGGAAGAAGCAAAACACCTGCCACAGCTCATCTTTCTAAACAAAATAGAACAAACTGTTAGGTGGTGTGAACAAGTGAAGAAAGATGTTTACTTAATTCACAAGATCTTTTCTGATTAAAAAAAATACTTATTCTTGTCAAGGAAGTGATCACAGTTTTAAGCAAACCCTAGAATTGACTGACATAACTTAGACTTTTTTAATGTTCTGTCTTTCCACTTTTAATTCTCATTTCTTCAGTTGTGCAAAGGAATTGGTGACAGTAGAGGATTTTGAGGCTGGTTGCTAAGAAATAAAAATGTTGTGATATTGATCACTTTTAAGTCACAAACAGCAAATCTCCAAAGTGGATATTGCAAGCAGAAATGTGTTTATCAGGATCATCCTAATGTCTACTTCACATCTGTCCTTCCCTGAGGTCCTATGGTGATAACTGTAATTAATTCACCAAGGCATGTAGACATCAATTTAGTATATAATTGGTAGTTAACTATATACTGCCTGTAATAGTATGCTTGGAATAAAGTCATGAATAAGGTATTGTCCTGATGAAATTTACATTCTGGTTGAGGGAGGACCAGAAAGATTTTGAAAAAGACAAAAAATTGGTCTACAGATGTAGGTCAATTGTAGAGCTTGTCCAGCATATGTGAGGCCCTGAGTTCAATCCTCAGCACAGAAAAAAAATTATATTTCATATAATTGAGATTTAAAAGTGATCTATCCAGTCAAGGAAGAGGCATTGCAAGTAGTGGTGTGGGATTCAGTTAGAAAGAGGGTGGTCAGAGTGGGGCAACCCAGAGGGGAAATCTGAGAAAATGCTTGAAGAGGGCCATGATAAGGCATGAAGATTTTTGAAGGAAGTGTGTCCCATACAAGGGACAAGTAGTATAAAGGCCATGAGACATAGTCCACCTGGTCTGGCATGTTGCAGGAACAGTGCCGTGGCGAGTCTGATTACAGGAGAGTCGAGAAGAGAGAGGAAACAAGAAATGAAGCAGAGAGAGGCCAGGGCTCCTGATCACATTGGGATTTTAAGATTGTTGTAAGGTCAAAGGCTTCTATTCCTGTGAAAGGGGAATCTCTGCAGAGCTTGGAGGAGAGGACTTATGATTTAAAAGTTGGGAATAATATCTGTTTAGATCTTTTGCCCATTTATTGATTGGTTCTTATTTTTTTGAATATTTAGTTTTTTGAATTCTTTATATATTCTTGATATTAATCCCCTATTGGAAGAGTAACTGGCAAAGATTTTCTTGCATTCTGCAGACTCTCTTTTCACATTCTTGTTTCCTTTGCTGTGTAGAAGCTTTTGCATTTGATGCCACCTCACTTACTGATTTTTGGTTCCAGTTCTTGAAATTTAGAAGTCTTATTAATAAAGTTGTTACCTGGGCCAACATGTAGTTTGGCCACTATGCAAAAGGTTTAAACAGACACTTCTCAAAAGGATAAATACGAATAAATATGGATGGCCAAAAAAATAAATGAAAAAATGTTCCACATCCTTAGCAGTCAGGGAAATGCAAATCAAAACTGCACTGAGATTTCATTTCATTCCAGTTAGAATGGCAATCATCAAAAATACAAGTAACAATAATTACTGTCAAGAATGTGAGGAAAAAAGATACACCCATACATTGTTGCTGGGACAGAGAATTAATAAAACCACTTTGGAAAGCTGAATGGAGTTTCTTTAGAAGACTAGGAAAAGAACCTCCATTATTATGACCCAACTATCCAACTCCCTTCTATTTATCCAAAAGAACGAAAATTAACATACTATAGTGATACAGGCATCCCCATGTTTATAGAAGCACAATCCATAATATCCAAGTTGGGGAACCAGCCTAGATATTTATCAACAGATGAATGTATAAAGAAAATGTGGTATATATTTACAATAGAGTTTTACTTAACTATAATAAAGAATGAAATTATGTCATTTGCAGGTAAATAAGTGGAACAGGAGAATACCGCGCTAAGTGAAATAACTCAGACTCAGAAAAATCAAAGGTTGTATGTCTTCTCTCATATATATGTAGTACTGGGGACGAAGGGAGTAATTTTAAAAAGGGGGAAAATCTTACAAAAATAAAATGAAGATCAATAAAGTAGAGGAAGAGGATCAATAGAGAGGGGGAATGGGAAGGGACTGAGAAGTATTGAAGAATTAAATCTACTAAATTATGTTATGTCTATGTATGAAAAATGAATAATATATATGTACAATTATAACCCATTAATTAAATAAAAGTAACAGAAGGGAGATCAATATAATAGGCCAGGAGATTAAGAGAGGAAGGAGGGAAAGGAAAGGAAGGTATTAGGGAATGAGATTAGTCAAATTGTCATGTGCATGAATCAACATGGCAAAATGAATCCCATTATTATGTATAATTATAAAGCACTAAATCAAAGGAGAAAAAAATTAAACAGTTTGGAATAAACTTTATGAAAGCAAGAAGAGTAGCATGGGGTCCAATTAGGAAATACTAGATTAACTCTTGATAGAAATGATGTTGCCAACATTATATCATAACCACCAGAGATGACTGGACTCCAGTGAGGTGTGTGTGTGTGTGTGTGCGTGTGTGCGTGTGTATGTGTGTGTGTGTTTGTGTATGTATCAGACCTTTAAGCCATGCATGCATGGCTCATAGGTTTATCTTCAGTGCAAATTCTTATCCATTGGTAGTGGCCACCAGGTATGCTATGATCATGAGAGAGTCTTCTTAGGTCATGTTCAGGCTCAGAGGGAAAGAGTCCCATACCTGGGAGAGGCAAATTGGCAGCAATGATGTCAGACATGTCCTATCTCTGTTCAGAGGCAACCGTCAGTAGTGGATTTTAAATAGCTAAGACTGTCTGGCTTTTGGTTTAAAACAGATAACAAAAATAAAAGTGCCTAGCATTTAACAGTCATTTCTATAACAGCAGGATCTAAAAAGATTTTTAAATCTTCACTTTCTCAAAGGATTTCCTTCACCTGGATTCTTATTCATTAGAAGTAAATAATAACAATAAATCTGTAGAATATTTTCTATAATCTCTGGAAGATAATTGGTATACTCTTGAGGCATATACCTTGAAAACAAAGGGTGGCTTGGGGTATATTGATCAACTATTACAAAATTTTTCTTAGTGTGACTGTGGACTTTTATCTTTTGCTGAGAACTAGCTTTACCAGCATCAGTTCTCAATTCTACTTCAGCTTCACAAATACCCTTTATGGACATGGATTTCAGTGCTTTGAACATTCTAACAGTTTCTCCATTTGGGTACATGGAAGAAATTCAGCTGAATATTAACCTCTAGTGTAATTGGGACACCATTCCTTTTCATGTAATGATATATTTTTAAATCCAGGGTTAACTAATTTTATTTATTGCTCTTGCCTGTAATCCTTAAACATATGAGAATCTCCATATTTATCTGTATAAAATAAAGGCTTGAAGATATTTCTTCAAAATAGTGATCATTTGCATTTACTTGGCAGTGCAAATTTATCTTTCTGTGTAATGCTGCTACATCTTAAAAAGGCAATATCATAAATGAGATTATCCCTTCAGAAAGCAATCCCAGACTAGAATAAATCAAGATATGGAAACCTTACAAATGGCCTTTAATATAATGGATATTACCAGAAAGTGTGTGCAACTGAAATGTTCTAAGACAGCAATTTATTGCTGAATTCTCAGTGCAGGTTTTCCTTTCAGAAATATATTATCATCATCTACCCAATAGTATTAATAATCTCCCATCTTTTTGTGTCTGAGAAAGTTGGCATAGTATCATACATGTCTAAGTCATCCAACCCAGCTCTTTCTTTATAAGAATTGAGAAACTGAGGACCACAGAATTTATGCAATACTTGCAAAATCACACAGATAGTGAAAAACAGACAAGAAACTATTTCCAGCTCATTCAAAACTGTTCAGGTACTGCATTGATTTGGTCCAGATTTTTCTTATGTGAAACTCTATCTCCAAGTTGGAGTAGATGTTGAATAAAGCAAAATAAACCTTTAATATTTGGAGGTGACAAATTACTTATAATACTTTTTGCTTATGAAAATATTCCTCACAGAATTTACTAAGAGTAAGCAAAAAACTTAATTAAATAATGTACACCAAACTGAGATTATTCCAGTGATATGATGAATAGGA
The DNA here is from genome assembly GCF_048772815.1 of Callospermophilus lateralis. NCBI lineage: Eukaryota > Metazoa > Chordata > Mammalia > Rodentia > Sciuridae > Callospermophilus > Callospermophilus lateralis. The sequence continues at coordinate 86,607,439 of NC_135311.1, read as the reverse complement.
TTCTGACCTTGGTAATTTCAGTTCTTATTTAGTTAGCAGCTAATTGTCTCTGGGAGTAGATGAAGAAGGGAGGAAAGGTAAATTTACCCTACTTCTTTTCCTCCTTTCTGACTATATCCTTTACCACAATTTATTTTTTTGATTATTTTATTTTTTCTTTGTAATACACTTTATTTTTAAAGAGGAGTTTTTGTTCATGCTGAACAGAGCAGAAGGTACAGAGATTTTCCACATGTTCCCCGCCCTTCTTATGCATGGCTCCCCCATCAAAGTGGTGCATGTGTCACATCTGAGGAACCTGTACTGACCCATAATGATCAGCAGGAGTCCATCATCCACATTAGGATTCAGCCTTTTGTTATGTGTTCTGTGGGTTTAGCCAAATGTATAATGACGTGTATCTTTCATTATCATATTATACAGAGTATTTTCATGATTCTAAAGTCTCTGTGCTCCACCTATTCATACCTTCCTCCCTGCAGCCCCTGGCAACCACCAATCTTCGTGTCTCCATAATTTTAACTTTCTAGGATGTTGTGTAGTTGGGATCATGCAGTGTGGGGTTTTTATAGATTGGCATGTTTCAGTCAGTAATGTGCATTTGTTTCTTCTATGCCTTTTCATTGCTTGTAACGCATTTCTTTTCAGTGCTACAGAACATTCTACATTCCGAATATATTGCAGCTTATCCATTGGCCTACTGAAGTACATCAGGTTACCCCCAAGTTTTGGCCATTATGAATAAACCTGCTATAAACAGGTGGGTGCCGGATTTTGTGTGGACATAATTTTTCACCTCTTTTAGATAAATAGCTGTTCAGAGCCACAGTTTAGTTGGAATGATGTCTGGCATTTTTGCCAGAGGGAATGGTTGAAAGGTGACCCTGCTCTGGGGATTAGGGCGGATCCTGCTGCCTCGGGCACCCGCTACTTTGGAGTTCCCATTGAGTTCTCGAGGGGTTCCAAGAGAATTGGCAAGCGGAGCCCAGTGGAGGGAGTATGTTCCCAGGAAGTGTGAGTAGAGTGCCGATGAGAGTTATGGAATAAAGACTTGCTGTTTGAACCTACAAGGCTTTGTGGCGGCTTGGTTATTTGTGCCCAGACAGACTGCGGCAAATAGCAAGGAATACAATTGCTGGATCTTAGGTTTAGTTCTATAAAACAAATAAAAAACCTACCAAACTATCTTTAGAAGTGACTGCACCATTTGGCATTCCTACCAGCAATTAATGGGAGTTCCTGTTGCTCCAAATGCTTGCCAGCTTATGCTGAAGTCAATGTTCTGAATTTTGGCCATTCTAATAGGTGGGTAGTAGTATATAATTTGCATTTCCCTGAGGACATGTAACATGGAAACTTTAAAAAATATGCTTCTTTGCCCTGTGAGAGTGTGTGTGTGTGCGCACACAATTATTTATTTTTTTTTGGTGAGGTGTTTGTTAAAATCTTTGGTCCTTTTAAAAACCAGTCGTTTGTGTTCTTTTTGTTGAGTTTTTAGGGGAGACTTTTTATATATTTTGAATAGTATTTCTTTATCTGATATGTCTTTTGTGAATATACTCTACCCTTTACCATTGAATATTCATGGTGAAAGAAAAGAAGACAAATGCAACCTGGCTCTTTAGGAGAGGGAAGAATATGAAAGGACTAGGTGGGACTCCTTTCTCAAGGACCCTGCTGATGAGTCCACTATAGCAAGCACATCCTTACACAAGGTGACCTTCAGAGTCAAACACAACCTACCAGGCACAAAGCAGGTGGTATGATTTTCCTCTCTGGAACCCTCTGCTGCTAGTTCACTTTTTAATATTAAAAATTGGTTTTTGATGAAATTATTTTCTAAGGGTCTATTATATGAGTCCTAAGGAGACATTTTCAGCATATTTTTTTTTTGTTCCTGAATGTAAAAGAAGACAAAAGAGATGGAGATAAAAAGGAGTATGCTAATTGACATAAAGTATTTAGACACAGTAAAACTAAAGTATTTATACTGGCTAGACATAGTAACAAGTTAATAATTGATATTAATACATATTAACAATATTTTTAAATACTAACAGTGTTATTTTTCTTCTTATTATCGTTATTTGGAAGCATATAGGCTCTAAAATCAGTTTTTTTTTCCCATATGTGCTTCCTACCACAGTCTTGAAACATAGGTCAGATGGAGGATGGTCTTTACTCAATTGTCCATAACAGCAAGATGATACAGGCACTGTAAGGACCTTGACCAATTCTACTCCATAGAGAGACAGAAAAACTGAGAGGAAGAGATAAAATATAGAGAGGATTTTTGCATCTCTTAAGTTGTTTGAAAGTGCAAAGTTTATATTAAAAACATTAAGTCTGTCTTTGACAGGACCACACCACATTTTTGAAGAAGCAATCCCTAATGATTGTCATGACAGCCTTTCAGGGCAGAATCAGGAGCTCTTGCTGAAATAATCCTACATGCTAATGCTTTATCTAAAGTCACAGTGACAGCTGAAGGTGTGCTCTCTCCTCTTTTACCCAGGGACTGCCTTCCTTCCCCTTTCCTCAAGGCTGTCTCCTAGGCAGATGATTCCAGCATAATATCTGTAACTACTCAAGAGCTCTACTCCTGATGTGCACTTTATTCTCTGAACCCTTTTAAGTTGTAGCCCCTCTGATCATTTTGGTTCCAGAGTTTCATGCCTTTTACACATTGTTATTCTAAATTCTACGAGTCATTTATCCACTCATAATCCAGGTCTTTCAAGCCTCTTTGAGTTTGCACGCTCTGTTCCACACTATTTGTCCCGTTTTTGAAACATTAGCCAGTGACTAATATGCAATCTTCCCAGAATAGTTCAAAATGAAAATAATGAGCTAGCTGAGGAGTAAATATTACTGATTTATGAGTGACAAAGTTCTGCTCAGAAACTGCTGATGGTATGAGTAGTTTGTTATGATGCATACATACCCTAGCATGCATTTGGAAGGAAAAAAAAAAAAACGTTTTGGTAAAAATGAGCAAACATTTTCCTTTGTAAGCAAAATGTACTTTTCCTTGAAACTTAAGAAGTTGTATTTGCTCACTGATTTTCTTTACAATGTAATAAATTTGCAGTGACTAATCCCATATTCTTTCTGTTTCAGATAAACATTTTCTCAAAAACATTAATGATGTGGTAGATAGAATAGATTAGCTTAGTTGACATTTTCTCCCAACATCTTTCTGAAGTTTTTTCTTGTACTGCAGACACTGGAAAACTAAAAATAACATTTCTCCAACTTCTTTGGAGTTAGGTTTCCAGACATGATTTATATTCTTCAAGTCAGAGTACAAGCTCAAGATTCGAATTCAGAACTTCATGTAGCAGAGATGAGGTAGTTGGCACCTGTGCATCTTTCAGGAATGATGTGACTCTTGAGTTCACAGTGCTGGTTATAGCTTGTGGTCTCAACATTCAAATTAAGCCAGAGAATTTCCAGAGGCAATCTATTTTGTGATGGTAGTCTTGATTTCCCCAGCTTCCTGACATTGGCCCAGGAATGTGGAAGTTTCCTTAATGGGAAAGTATGCCATGTTGTTTTGGAGGCCAATGTTGGGCCAATCCAGTGCCCATGATTATAGCCCTATCAATCATTTTTGTCAACCCTCCTTCCCTATAAAATGTTACTTTGTGCTTATGAGACAAGAGCAGTTTCTACAACCAAACTGATTCTGATTCAAGTTTGAAGTCTTGAAATGGGGATTTGAGTGTCTTATAATTTTCTTTGAAGTTATTTATCTATTCCTCAGAATCTACTTTTTCAAATGGTACCATAACTTTCTGTCTATATTGAGTTTCAGAGAATCAGATTATTCATCCAATGTTTGATTAAATTAGCTAAATATCTTGATCATCTTTGCCACTGTTAACTACCTGTGTCCTTTTTTCTGTTATCCACAGAGCCACCCTGATTTCAAATGTCACTTGATAGCCCATCCCAGATTCCTATAGTTGCCTGCAACCACTACTACAACCAAAAATAGTCCATTCAAGATTCATAAAACTAGTGGTTTTCTTTCCCATTAAATATGAAATGGCATAAAAATCATAAAATGTAGAAGTAACTGAATCTAGACTTAGAAACTGACTTCACTCTTTTTATTACTATTATTCCACTGTTTAATTACTACTTTTGGAAAAGTTATTTAATCTTTTTGAGTCTGTTTTCTGAGATTCAAATATCTCATAGAGTTCTTGTGAAGATTATATTAGATAATTAAACATATGAACATAGCCTATGTTTTTACTATTGAATAATTACTTCTTCCTCATTGTATGTAGTCTTGACAGAAGTATTAAAGAAAAACAGGGAAGAAAATATTCCTATTTTCTGTCTCAGGCAAAATAGACAGCAGTAATAATGATCTATGTTCAGTGAATTAGAAACTTTTTTCTGAGGTTTTTAACCTTTTAGAGATTGGCTTAGCAATTTAGTGAGGCCCTATCTCAAAATAAAAATAAAATTAAAATGGCTGAGGCTATAACTCAGTGATAAAGCACTCCTGGATTTAATTTCCAATCTGTCCCCCATTTGCCCCACAAAAAAAAAAAGCACACATACAAATAAAACAATATATATATATATATATATATATATTCTTCCAGACAGGTTTGTTATTAATTAAAGCAAACAAAGTAATAGTAATGGAGTCTGGCCAAAACAGTTCCATGTTGAGTTTCTAGTTTTTTAATTCTTTCTGTTTGTTTGTTTGTTTGCGGGGGGAACAGGTACTGGGGATTGAACTCAGGGGCACTTGACCACAGAACCACATCCCTAGTCCTAGTTTGTATTTTATTTAGAGATAGGGTCTCACTGAGTTGCTTAGTGCCTTGCTTAATCCCAGTGGCTTGGGAGGCTGAAGCAGGTGGATGTGTTTTAGTTTTCTAATTCTTGGCCCTCCAGTCTTCCCTTGTTCCTTACCCTTTCTCAGGTCGGGTTCTTAGCCTCTTGTTGATGTTGTTAGCTCTAATATACCTTTCTAATATGTTTATTTTTGTATGAAGTATTCATATTTGGTTTCTGTTGTTTCTCAGAAAGAATACTGATTAACAGAATATATATTTTTTACTTCATTTAAGAGGCAACTAAGCCATATTTCAGTCATGTTATTAAACTGAGATCATAGAGTTAGTACTAGTAGAACCCTGATCTAAGGTCTGGTCTTTCGAACTGTAAGACCTATTTTTCTATTTAAACAGAACTGGTTTTCCGTTTAAACAGAACTATTTTACTAAATCCAAATTTGCCTAACTGGTCTTATTTCCCTGGAGGATACCCTGGAAGCTTCCATTCAAGTCAATTTGAGATACTTTAAAACAGGAAAGGCAGAAAACAAAGGCATTTTAAAAAGGAATTCTAAACAATTATAAAGGAAAATATGTAGGTTACATAAAGGAGGGGGTTTGCCACCTTGTTCTCAAATCATTATTTTTCGGCCCTAAAACAGGATAAAACTAAAATAATTATACTTGCTGGGCAGAAAAAGAAGCCACTTCCCTCTTACCCAAAATAAAACAAGAATTGAATTGAATTGCCTTACCACTTAGGTACTAATTTATACAACCCACTTAAAATTAAATTGTATGATTAAAATTTAAATAGGTGAATGTTATATGTTATTCTTATTTTATATTATAAAATACTCTTGGGACTATTTATAGTAGATACCTACTAATTTCTTAATAAAGAAGTATTATTTTCTAACCTATTCTCTGTTCATACCAAGAATGTATAAAATTTAGCAAAAAGCAAAAGAAGTAACTATTACATATTTCTTTAAATATTGAAATACAAATTTGGAGTTAATATGCATTTGTTACCCACCTAACTTAATATAAAATCTCATTATTTGAAACAATAAGATACAATGTGTACGGTCAAAGTCATTCTTCAAAACAACAGCATGTGTGTACTGTGGGAGAAGAGACAAGAAAAAGCACATCTGGGAACCTCTAGTGACCACCTCCGGGCTTGACCCTTTTTTCTTGAAGTGAAAACACGAACTCACAGCACAGTGATTTTCCTCACCTTTCATCTTAGTGTGAATGTCAATCAACCCTGCTCTGGTGAAGTCTGGCCTCTCCACATTTCTAGCCTGTAGGGACAACACTAGCAACTGGTCTCTTTCTCACAAAGGCTTATATCAAAAGGAAAAAAAAAAAAACAGGTCACCCCCCAAATGTGTAAAATAGAAAACAAAAGAATGTGTTTATTGGTTTTTCTTTCTATCAGCATTTTGGCCAAAGAGAAACTTGTTTTGAAGGTTCATTTTGATGGGGTATTCCATTTTATTGCTTTGAATGTATGTGTCCCTCCAAAATTCTAAGTACCACAGTAACTTTATTGCAATGTGAGGCCTCTGGGAGGTGATTAGGTCATAGGGGCTCCAGTCCCATGCATGGGATTAATGCATTCATAAAAGAGGCTTCAGAGAGCCACTTCCCCTTTTGGCCCTTCTGCCATGTGAGATGCATACTTCAGGGAGTCATTTCAGAAGCAGAGACTAGGCCCTCATCAGATGCTGTTGTTACCTTGGTCTTAGATATTACAGCCTCTAGAACTGTGAGAAGCAAGTTTCTATTATTTGTAAATTGCCCAGGTTGTGGTATATATATTTTTTATATCAGCAATCAGATTAACATATAGGGCATAGATGAAATACAAACAACAATGCATAGAAGAGTTTCAGATTTAAGAGGTGTCCTTGGGCTCGGGATGTGGCTCAGACGGTAACGCGCTTGCCTGGCATGCGTGTGGCGCTGGGTTCAATCCTCAGCACCACATACAAATAAAATAAAGATGTTGTGTCCACCGAAAACTGAAAAATAAATATTAAAAAATTCTCTCTCTCTTTCTCTCTCTCTGCCTCTCTTTCTTTAAAAAAAAAAAAAAAAAGGATCTCAGTTACAGTAAAGGTGCTTGCCTCTTGCTATAAGTGTTCCTTGGGCACAGACTAAATTTTCTTATGATGGAAAGTTCTAAAGGTTTTACAATAGTGTCTTGAAAGTTATCAATCAAAATCTTTATTTAAAAAATGGTTTGTTCTCTTTTCTTATTATCAAGTCCTCTATTAGCCAGGTCCTTGATCTGGAAGTGTTTGTTTTCAGGGTCCACAATAATGTACTACCCTGATCTTTCTCTCTCCTCTCCCTTTTTTGGCTCCTACTTCAGCTCTTTGCCTTTCCCTTCTCCAAGCAACTTAGTAATCTCTTGCTGTTTTTTCTCTATGTCCTTTTGAGTTTTCTACTTATGGATCTCTCTCAGATTTTTATCTCTAAATAATTTGGTACAAAAATATTTACCAAATACTTGAAAGGTATAAAACTGGTCAGGTAAAACAAAAAGATGTATAAAATTTTGACACTGCTTTCAAGAATCTGAGAATTCATTTTGAGGTATTTCAATGATTCTAATGAAAGTCATACTGTGGTAAGTGCCACAATAAAAGTCTTGAAGCAATGAAAAGGGAACCTCTAGTGACCACCTCCGGGCTTGACCCTGTTTCTCACTGAAGTCTAAATGTGAGCTGTTTCTTATCTACTGCTGGTGGGGTCTCTCCCTTCATTTCAAACTTACTATGTTGGAGACAAAATTCACCGTCTCTCTCCCAAAAATTGTTCTGCATTGTGATAATTATGTTTCTGCTGGCTGTGTCACAGTTAGCCTAGTCACTCATGCTTGAAGGGTGGGAATTCTCTGCGTTTTCCACAGATTCATACTCCCCATCCGACCATCTACCATGGTTTTTTATTTTTCTTTTGAAAGATTCCTTTTATCATTTTGTTCCATGGTCATTTACTATCACCATACTTGAAACTGGATCACTTTACACCTATATTCCTGGCAATTTCCTAGCAGATGTCTCTGAACCCAGGCCGTCCCTCATTGAAATCATCCTGTGTACTTCAAAGAACACAGAATTCTAAAATAAGCGTAGACATAGGCCTCCAAAGAAAAACTCACTACAAATCAACCCTGAAATGTAGAAGAACAGCCATCTACAACCTGAACACTAGTTGATGAGAAGTCCAATTCTTTGAAAAGTTTTCATTTAGTTTATAGAGTACTTTAATAGGGAAAAAAATCCCCATATACTGGTAAGTTTGTACCTTTCTTATTCTAGTTTTCTCTTTTGTATTCTAGTTTTACTTCCCTGAAATATAGAATCTTATCAAGCTACAAAACTATTTTGTATTTTTTTTTTAATTTTTTTTATTATTAGTTGTTCAAAACATTACAAAGCTCTTGACATATCATATTCATACATTTGATTCAAGCAGATTATGAACTCCCATTATTTTGTATTAAGTCCTATGTATGTTAATCTTAGTCCTCAGCATCTCAATTGCCCTCTTATTGGTGTTTTATAGTTGTCAGCATTATTTTAAAATGTGGTATCAAGGTATGAAGAGGACACATCAGAATGTCTTTACATAAAATTTTCATCATCCTATTCACCTCCCAAATTCAAGAATCTTAAATATTTCTAGTTTTTATTGCCCCCAGGCAGAATTTCTCTGCCTGGGCTCAACTTGACTTTAAATCTGGATAGATTCTGTGTCCTCTGTTATAACCCAGCTCATTTATTGCAATTTCCTAAAATACCTCTGGCCTTAGCTGAGCTGGGATTCCTTCATTAGCACACCCTCTGATCCACTCATTCACATCTGATCCAAGCCGTTCCTTTTGTGTATCTTTTAGTGCAACACGACATGTCTACCTAAGTTCATCTTCTATTTCCTTTAAAATTCATTTTCAGATGATGTAGTAAGAAATTCAGCTTCACCAAAAGAGAAGTCTGGCTTTTACCTTTGGCTACTGAGAAGCAATCTCTAGCTTTTGGCATGTCCTGTCTGATAGGAATGTTTTTGCTGGGATCTTTGGCCACCAGATGGTATAACATGGGGATTCATATGAGGGCTTTGAGATCATGCCACACCATTGCTGACCTTGTAAAGAATTGATGATTAAAGATAGGCTGACCTTTGTGAGGTGTTGGAAATGAAAGGTTGGACACATACTTTATGTGTAATTGAGCCTCAGTAAAAAACTGAAACATAAAAGGCTTAATTTAGCTTCACTTGTTGGCATTGCTTTGTGCATCATCACACACCGTGATTGGGAGAAGACAATGCCATCCATGACTTGACAGGGAGAAAATCCAGTGGAAGCAGTGTACTTGGAACCCTCCTCAACTCTACCCTATGCAAATTCTTTCTTTGGATGATCCAGTATCTTTTCCCTTTAATAAATTGTAATTTTAATAGCATTCAATGAGTTCGGTGGTTTCTTCTACTGACATAAAACCCAAGATTAATTTTGGGGACTCTGAACTTACAGCTAGCTGGTCTGAAATGAGAGTGGTCCTAGAGAGCCAGGAACTTGTGATATGTGTCTGAAGTGGAGGCAATCTTGCAAACACTGTTCCATCAAAGTACATGGTTGGTTAAATTCATAGTACATAACTGCATCCTCTTTAAAGTATTCTCTCAATACTATCTCCCTCACCAATGTCTACTTCCCTTAAACATCTTTATTATTTATATTAAATAACACAAGCTTTGTGGTTAACATAGATCATTCCTGCTATGTTATTAAGCAGAAATTTCAGTTAGTACCAGCAAGTGTTTTGATTTGGTATAATGGAAATATAGCAATCTGATAACTTCTGAAATCAGGAGGAAATAAAAAGAGAGTAAAACCTATATAGCTATATCCCATATGTCTATATATGCATACTATATACATATATATGTATATGTATAAAATATATGTGTAAATATTTATAAATATATACATATATGTAAATATTTACATACATTTATGTGTACACACACAGGCTGTAAACAAGTATAAAAGAAGATAGTAGTGATATTGGCAAGAAGACATTAGATATTTCCCTAAGGAAACACTATATAAATGATAAAATATAAGAATTTTATCAACATGTATTGAATACATGCTCATCACTGAAAATGAGCTACCAGCTCTCCAGGGATGAATGTCTGATGATGGAACATGATAATTGTTGCAACTCATTTTGTTTGTTTTGTTTTGTTTGTTTTTCACAGAAAATTATTCCAGAAGGTTCAACTTTGGAAATAGATGACCGGCTTTCCATATCTTACAAACTTAACTGTGTAAAACTGTTCATATGATCACTACCTATGGCTAGTTTACCTTGTACTTGTAACTTTTTCCTTTCATACGAAAGATACAGATAGTCAGTGTAAAGCTCTTGTCCAGTTTCATAGCCAGGGTTAATTCTAAGGAAGATGACATACTCTGATACACTGGGAGAAAACAGAGTTACGAGTAACATGTAGTGGAACAGGACACAAGAAACCAGAGTAATAGAGAAATCAAAGGGCTGGAATTGGACTCACATTGGTGACTGGAACTAGTTTTGGGAAGATATTCACAGAAATTTTACTAAATTCTGAAATTAGAAACAGTGATGGGTTGCATTCTTGGCTTAAGTACTGCAGCAGGTGGTCATAGACGGCTTGGGAAGGATGAAGGTGTCCATTGGCTGCACGTTTGACAACATCCCTTCATTATATGATGCATCTTGCATTTTGGAGTTTGTTTTTACTTCCATGTAAATGGTAAGGGGACCAGGATTCATACTTTATTGGGGTGGGATTATGACAGAGCACATTTTTTTTTTTAATTCTCAATATAATACGTTTCAGAAAGAAAAGTATCTCAAATAGGCATCTTGAAGGGCCCTGGAGAACTCTGAATTGGGACAATTCTATAAAAAAAGAATATTTGGTTATCTCTTGTTCTGTCCATATCATGCTACATATCCAGGTTGAGCTAAGGGATGTGCAATGGATCAATAACAAGCCGAGAATTCACAATCTACTGGCTAGAGTCCCATGACAACATACCAATGGAAAAAGTGTGTTTACCCCTGCTTTAAAAACACCATGCACATTCCATGACACCCTTTAAAACTGGTTAAACTGTGTGTAATTGCTAACATTCATTCTCAAAACTGAAAAATCCATCATCCAAAATAAGGCTTTCATGTGCTTAATCTTATTTCTGCTTAAAATGTTAGTTTTTTGAATCAGATAAGCAAAGTATAGTGTGTCTGGTTTCTATAATTCTATTTGTCTTCAATATACTAGAAAGAATTAGGGAGAAGAGCTTATTAATATTAAAATTTCTGATAAGAAATGCATCTCTGGTTGAATTAATGTCAGGTAGTACTTTACATACCACAGGGGTTTGGGGCTGTAGAGGGGTGGGTAACTAACCGCTGATCAATTGACACATGATGTATCTATTTTTTTAATGTAAAAGAGTCTATTCCTTCTGATTGAAAGAGATGCATGAATCCAGAAACCAAAGTTTAATATCATTTTAATTTCCTGTGCTCAAATAGTCTTCTGAAATAATACCATATATATTATATGTATTATAAATGCTAGAGGGTAATATCAGAATTTCCTCTGTATAAGGCTTAAAATATATTTCCCTTTAGAGACAGACCTTTACTCTCATTCCGTAGTTTAATTTTTTTTCAAATATGCTTTTCCTAAGCAATTTGAGACTCTTGTTTTGAAATAAAGTTTTCAAAATATTTTTATAAGTAAATTATAAATTATAAATCTGCCAAGCCCAATCAATTTGTGGCAGCTGATTTCCAAGATAGGCATGGTTTGTTGTTCTTCTACATTGTAGTGCTTCAAGGACTCGTATTGTTCCTATTAAATATACAGTCTAAGTTTTAAAGAAGCTAAATAAAGAATATAAACCTAGACAATTATAAAACATAAACATTTGCAGGACAAAGAAAGATGGTGATGCATAGATCAAATGTCTTAGGCAAAATAATACTGAACACTATGTTTTCTGATCAGAACCTCCTTTTCCATTTGCTAATATCTGTTTTATTCAAGCAGAATGTGAAACTATATATTTTCTATGTTCCTATCAAGATAGGAAAAAGACATTTTGTATTGTTTTCCTTCACAGAAAAAAAATGTATGCTGCATTAAAGCAGGAGTGAATAGCTACCATGGCCCATAAGACATCACTTAAAATTTAGCATGAGTTCATTAATAATTATTGATTGGATCTTTTTATAAGTGAGAGCCTGGGCCTGTCTGATAAAATATACAAACAGAAAAACATGCTCTCCTCCGAGGGCAGAGAGGCTGTGGCCATCTAATAGTTCTTTTCTTTGGAATGATTTAGCAATACTTCTCTACATGCAAGAAGATGAAGTTTAGAGCATTCGAAATCATAACATTGTAAAACATGCCTTTATCTCTTTCAAACACATCCTTCTGCTTTAGGAAGTTTCCTGCAGTAAGAGTGTGTGATGAACTAGTTGACTTCCAAGGTCTATTAATTTATGAAGTGAAAATTAATATCCTTTTATCAGACAAGTCTGGTGTCCAATTATCAGTAGAGCAGATGTTGTGCTTTTCTCTGTATATAAAGAAAAGGAATGTGCATATCATGATTCAAGAGGTGGACCAATGTAAGTAGGACATTCTCACTATGCTTTACTGCTACCCTAAAGATAAATTGCTTGGGTGTACAGCTTCCTCCTGCAGTCCCTCCAAATATCAAAATTAAAAGCACAGCTATGAAAGGTCCAGAGTTGGCTCTCTTCAGCAGTAAATTATGGGAATGTAACTCATACAGCTGCTATGGGTACCTGCTGTCTGCCAGATCCCCTTGCTTCCATTTCTTCTACCCACTGGGTATAGCCAGTCATTTCCAAAAGCTAATTTGCAGTTGATTATGCAATCTGCCAAGCCCAATCAATGTGCATACTCATGACCACTCATGAGATCATTTGCTTTAATCATGGGAGACCTCGAGGTCATTACTCAACCATAGGGAATATATTCAGTGGAGATAGTTGTGGGCATGCCCACTACCCAGCTGCTTGCCAGGTCTCTTGGCTTCCATTATTTTCATCTCGGTTGCAGCCAGTTATATACAAAGTCGCTTCAAAGGCAAATCCATTCCCCATCAGTGAGAAATCCTCTGCCGGCTACTGGCTTCTGAGGCAGCAGGATAAATACAAAGACCTTGAGGACACTTCAGAACTCAAACTTCCTTTGTTTTTTCTGTTTCCAAAAAAAAAATTGAGTTAATGCCAGTTTTTAGCAAGAGTTTATTTTCTTCTATGTAGAAAAATGAACCTCCCTTGTCTAACAGGATAGTCTGTTAAAAATCAGGCCTCTTGGGATTTATTGGGCTTATGACTCTTCTCCATATGTATGTCACTGTTTGCATTTTTTTATATTCAAAAACTTCTTGTTAAAAATAGGCTCAGTCGTCATATTTTAGCACATACTCAAGGATTGTGGCTTAGAGATGTTGGGAGTTTTAACCACCTACCACAAAGAAGACAAAAATATAACAAATGAGACCATGTGAGGTGCCATTCTCCTTCCACTCTTTCCTTCTTTGCATATCTCACTAACACACACACACACACACACACACACACAAACACACACACACATATACTCTGCTGGTCATTATTACAGTCACTTGGGATGCAACAAAGAAACAAAGAATACAAAATTCCTGTCCTTGTGGGACTTCTATTCTAATGGGAACAGAAATAGGAAGATTTTTATCATAGCCTCAGGTATTTCCTGAGGCCTAGCACAGCCACATGCTCCTTCTCAGCCTTTACACTAGATAGTCATTATCAATCAATATGAGTAGGCAGGTAGAATGAGGACTATTTGTCATTTCTGATTGAATAAAGTCTACTAGTGATAAGTTACCCACAATAAAGAATATGTACAACATAATACTGAAACACTTGAATCAAAATATTTCACCTCCATAAATGCCAGATCAATGTAAGGGTCATTAATTACTTAACCTGTACCTCTTCGCAACACTGCATCTTACCGAACTGACGATGGTAGTATTCAAAAAGTAATGCAATTCTCTCTATTGAATTAATATTTAGTCTTAGAAATAAATCTTAAAAGTCTTATTTGTTAATAGATTATTATCAGAGGAGTTTTTGTGACCCTCAAATCAAACATAATACCAAAGAAACAGTCCTACAGTTCCTTCATGTCTATCTAAATCTATTTTAGGAAAATTCTATCTGCAATTATGATTTATTTAACTTCCTACATTGTAAGCTAATATGGTTAAAATTGTGATGGTTATATTATTGCCAATGATTGCATGGCTGAACAAAGTTCCAGCCTCTGGTATGAGTGTCAAGTCAGACTGTGTATACAGTCATACATAGCCAAATTAATGATCTACAAAATTAATGCAAATGAGGAAATGAAAAATGCTTTTTCTACTTTTTTCATCTGAATTGCTCATCAGGACCATGGATTTTATTTTTACATTTTTAAATATATATTTTTAGTTGTTGATGGACCTTTAGTTTTATTCATTTATTTATATGCAGTGCTGAGAATCAAACCCAGTGCCTCACACATGCCAAGCAAGCACTCTACCACTGAGCCCTGGATTTTATTTTTAAATAAGATTGCTACAGTGAAACCTCAGTTTTTATTTTGTTTTATTCTATTCTATTTTATTTTTGATGTTGTAGATCAAAGGCAGGACTCCACACAGGGTAGGCAAGTCCTCTACCACAGAGCAACATTCCCAGCTCCCCTAAACTCAGTTTTCCTCATGGACAATGTCTTAATTTTGGAATTGAGAAATTTCTTCACATTATGTATGACATCCCATATTCTTGGTTTGCTTAAATATCTTTGAACTTTGAAACATCAGATGAAATGTCCTCTTATCTTCAAAGTTCTTCATCATCATTTTAGCAAACTGCAGTAAAGTCTTCTCTAAACTCTATCAGCACTTTATATTTTAATAATAATAGTGCGTACATGCATGTTAATTTGAAATATTAACATGTTCTCAAGATTGGTACAGATTTTGAATTACTCAATTACTCAATAGAATTGGCATTACTCTGTAAATGGCACCAAAGAATGATTCATTTACTCTATACACACATGTAGACATGTGTGTACACACCTACATTTCTGAGACCTAATAATAAGCTGATAGAATAAACTGAATGACCCCATAATCTGAAATATTGCTGAAATACCCAAGTACCACTTTAGCTTTTTTTTTTTTTTTTTTTTGTAAAATGGAATTTGTTGCAAATTAGGATATCTTAAACTAAAAATGAATGCTTGGCCTGGGGATGTGGCTCAAGCGGTAGAGCGCTCACCTGACATGCGTGCGGCCCAGGTTCGATCCTCAGCAGCACATACAAAAAAAACAAAGATATTGTGTCTGCCGAAAACTAAAAAATAAATATTAAAATTCTCTCTCTCTCTCTCTAAAAAAAAAAAAAAAAAAAAGAATGCTTGAATGCTTGCTCAATGGGCTACAATCATCTTCTGGGCATTTACTAAAAGATGGGCTAACAATTTTAAGTATATATCTTTTGAAGCTCAAAAACATCTCTCAAGGACCTGAGAGCCATTCTCAAGAATTTAACCATCAAAAGAACAAGACCTCAAGTGTCCAAGTTTACATGGGAGGACAAAACACTACTTCTGTTAACTACCAACCAACAAACATTTCTGGTCTCATTTCATTTATATTAATCAATGCTTTGTACTTTTTACTACTCTTTTTCTGAGCCCCCATGTTCTCCCTCAGTTACTTGTATTTAGTTAGCTTTAAAAATTACTAATTCTCAAGGTCACAGAGCTGAGCTCTTATTAGTCTCCTACTAGGGTTTTTGAAGGTAACATCTCTTACATGTGAGTTATGATGATTCCAATTGCCATGGTTACTTTTCAGGGATTTGAGGCTGTTTTTATCCAAAGCACAGATTCATCACTTTGACCCATGCAGGTGTCCAGTGGATGACTTTTTGACATTAGTAGGTTGAAAACTCCACCCTCAGATCATGCTAACCATTTTCTGAACATGTACTCTATGAAAACGTAAGAATATTGGTTATGTATGCACAAAAAACTGATAACTTCATTTCTGATCACCTTTCCCCATGCTTTAAATCACCCTATTTCTTTACTTGAGTAATATCTCTAAACCCTATCTCTGTGGAAGCAGATTCAACACAACACTATGATCTCCCCTCCAATGCCCGGCTGCTGTTGTTTTCTTTGTTTGTTTGTTTGTTTGTTTTTGCAAAACTTGTGTCTGGGATTGGCAGACTATACTGTGGGCAAAACAGGCCTGGTTCAGTAATGAAACCTAGGCTCTAACAACTGATTGCTACTAAAAGGTTCCAGAAATGTCAATGAGAGTTGACAGACCTTTAGTTTACCTGTCTGAAAAATGAAATCAAGGTAAATCTTTATGGCCTCTTTATCAATAAAGAAAAAATCAATGACTTTATTTCAATACAAATTTGTCTGTTCCCTTGTAACTTTTAAAAGAATGCTGAAATGTACAATATGAAAGTGAAAAGATAATGTTCATAAAAACATAAGCAATAAGAAATTTCATGTAGCATAGTTACAGATGAGAAGGACTTTTTTTGTTTTGATAGAATGAATTACAGCTATTAGAAATTGCACAAAAATATCTCTGTTCAAATAAAGCACATTTATGTATCAAATGTTCAACATTGTTAAGCATCAAGTCATGTGTATGAAGTTTGTTGACTTCTTTGTTTCACTTTCAGAAGGGAAAATATATTTTTAAATAATCAATGATGAAACAAAAGTAATTTCACTTGAAGTGCATGTTCATTGTAAAATTGAATAGATAATTATATGCACCCATGGTTATTTGGCCAGAAGCCAAATTTGTTGGGAAAAGAAACATACACTAGAAACCTGAAGGTTGGAACACAGAGTGAATTTTCTCTGGCCTATGAATTATCTTCTAAGACAAAGTTTGTTCAATGAAAGTTTTGTGGCTTGAAACAATGTTAAATAGTTCTCCAGGTTTGGGGCAGCTGCTGGGAGTAACAATAACTTTGCAGATCTGGCTGGGAAGAACTCTTGAGATGTGCCTTGTATAAGAGTAAGTAAAAGGAAGGCAGCATGTGACTGCTCTTCAGACATTTTAACTGTGATTGACACCAGCACTCACATATGTTCTACTAAAGTAGGTGTTGATTAATAAAACAAGAGTTATGATATCTCTACTTGAGTGAGTTAAGAGAATCAGGAACTAAACAAAGTTTACTCATTTCCTTATTGTTGCATTTCTCAGAATCTTTAATGTGTTCAGTGTTTAACTGGAATCTTTAAGGCAATGAGGCAAAGTCCCCAAATCTTTCCGACCACTTTGCCCAAAATATATAACAAATTAGCACATCTGTGAAGTATTTACTTCCCCTCTTTCTTCTAAAGCCTTCATTTCACCACTATACATTATGTACAGACTACATTCAGTTGTTCTTAGAGCCTCAGCTCAACAGGTGGAAAGAGCTCAGCTCCTAGGAGTGCAGAGACTTCCAGAGACATTTCACAAATTGACTCATAATTTTAACATACAGATTTTGTGCAGATCAATGCCAGGCTGTTTTCAAATAAATTATCTGATAAGTACTTGTTATGGTTGTACTGAGATAAGTAGAATCAAAGAGAGATATGTCCTTTTAAAATATTCTTATGGTCCTAAAGTATCATCCTGTGTATTTTACTGACAGGATCAGTCTAAGTCATAGAGACAATATTAAGTGTATCTGCCATAAACAACCATGTAGTGACAAATTATAATAAGGCACATTTTATTCCTTTATATTTAAACTTAAATCAACCAATGTCTATATCATAATTCTTTATAAATTAAAAACAATTAAAGAATGCATCCAATTTGGGGATCATTGTAAAACATCCACAATATAGTTGCATTCTGAAAACATTCAAAATGTGTAAAAATTTGAAGTCACTGAAATTTTAGATGCAAGAATATGATATAATGAATGAAGAACTCCACAATAAGTTGCTTAAAGTACTGTTATTATTCTTTATTCTCAAACCAAAATCACGATTTCCCTCCCAAAATACAAACATTTCTTCCTTTCTGTGAAATCAAGTGTATTTTTAAAATAGCTATTCAATTACATTAAAATGGAGCTTTTCTGATGTAAAATGTTCTCTGTTGGGAATATTAAATGTGACAAAAATTGTCTAAGTAAAATAAGTTTTTGGAATAAGATGTATAGGAGCCAATTTATAAATTTATCAATTTATCTTGATTATCAAGAAACTAACATTTTGCTATATATATGTGTGTGTGTATATATTTAAAAGATTAACAAAAAAGTGTCACATATATGTATCAGACTAACAAAAAGTTAATTTCTTTTGAAAAAATGAGTTTATAGGTATAATTTAGAAATGCTGAATTCAAGTGAATCTTAAAGAAATCTGTTTTATTACCTTAAGTTCTTTATATGGTACCTTTATGATTTAAAGTCTGGGATATTTTTGATGTTAAATAGTCCTATTAGTTTTTTGATTTGATTAATTTGCTGATTTATTTTTCTACATGCTCTCTGTTTGATACAGAGGTTTACCTCTCCCCACCAAAATAAAGTGAGTCATGAGGAAAAGCACTCAGAGTAGTTTTTATCTCAGTGTGTCTGTCAGTATGTTGGAATTGGCTCTCAGTTTTGTGGGACCAGAAACCTGTATTTTCTGTGTTCTTGAGATGATAAAATTGAATGAAGACTCTTACTATGTAAATTCAGAATAGGATCAAAAATTTATGGGGCTAGGGATGTGGCTCAAGCGGTAGCGCGCTCGCCTGGCATGCGTGCGACCCGGGTTTGATCCTCAGCACCACATACAAACAAAGATGTTGTGTCCGCCGAAAACTAAAAAATAAATATTAAAAAATTCTCTCTCTCTCTTTAAAAAAAAAAATTATGCTACTTCCTGCTTATAAAATAAAAACTGGTTGATGGGCACTTTATTTGAAAACAGGCCAGCATAAACACTGATATCTACCTTTATTAAGCTCAGTTATGTTCAGAGTTTCCTAAAATAGTTCAAAGCTCTACAGTGTACACTTTTTTATTCCCTTTTTGCAGAGGAAACTGAGGTTCAGGGAAGTTAAGTAACCCGCTTCAATCACATAGTTAATCTCAAAATAGGATGCAAACTGAGGTCTTAGACAGTTTTTTACTACCAAACCAAGATATGTATGAATTCCCCTTAAAGAAAAATGTGAAAATATGATGAATCTGAGACAACATGAATGGACCTAGGATTTTTAAAACTTGCTATTTACTCAGGGCAAAAGAAAATTTTCTTTTCTTTTTTATTTATTTGTTTTTTGTTTATTAAATATGTGATGAAAGGATTATTAAGGATTATCATAAAAAGGAAGAGATAAAATTTCAATTTTTCAAAGATAAAATTTCATTTTTTTTGTCAGCCCCTAAGAAGATAGGTGAGAATGTCAACAGAGAAACTCATTTAATTTTTAAGATCACAGGATTTGGACTTGTATAAACCCTGACCTCAATGACTGGATTACTTAGCCCTCAGAGCTTCAGTTTCCTCTGTAAATTGGGATGAAAATATCCACTGTTAGGGTTGTCATGAAGGTTAACTGAGATAATGCATTTAAAATTATTTAACGCAGTGTCTGCCACTGAGTAATTGCTTAATAAATGGTAATGACTATGATTTTGATTTGCACCTCAATGTTGTCTGCTAGGACATGCTGACCTCCCTCTGGGTATCATCATGTTGCTTGGTAAGCAAGGAATCAAATTTATCTTTAAGTATCCATTGCTTCATGACAGGCAGATCCAGTCCCATTTGTCTTCCAGAAAGCTCTCTTTTGGACAGAACTTCAGGAAGAGGATTTTATCTCAATGATTCCTATTGTCAGGTTATTGATTCACATCCTATGTTCTTTAATTACATATGTTAAGATTGTAAACTGTTCACAAGGCTGTCAAAAGCCTAGAATGCTTGTTTGTTTATTCAAAATATTTATAAATCTCTGTTCTTAACTCCTAGAGGCCAGATTGGTGTCTAGATTTTTGAAATAGCGCCTTGTTTTGACTTTGCATATTATTCACCATGAGGAATAACTTGTGTGAACAATATGTAAAACCAACAAATCAATAGCTCCTCGTCCTGTCATGTTAAAGGCATGGGTGGGACAGGGAAAATGAACAGGAAAGAACAGATGGGGAGAGTAGGAAGGTTATCAAATACGACTTAAGAAGCACAGATTGCCCTGCTTTTATTTGTCAACTGTCATATTCTGTCACTCCATCCCAATCCAAGAGAAGTTGAAGGGCCATTGCTTAGTGGTTAGATGAATCTACTGGAAATTTCTGCATTTAAAGTTTTGGCAACTTGTCAGATTAAGGGACAATTTAGACATGACTTGTAATTCTTGGGCAATTTAATTAGCAGCCTAATAACATGGGATTTGTAGAATTCTGTTTACTCACAAGAGCTTAGTTCCAGGGCCTCTGACTTGTGGATAGAGATTTATGTCCAAGTTGAATCTTCCTTATTCTAAAATTCTAGATTGAATGCAGATAGTTCAGAATAAAAAAGTGCTATGTCCCATATGACTGGGAAATAGTCAATTTAACTAAGCTCATAAGGAATACCAAAGCCATTTCACAGCTGATTAAGACCCATAGACCTTATTCTAGTTTATAGGAAAATTACAGAAATTAAGATTTGAAAGCAAATTTTAAGATTTTCTTAATCATTCAATTTTATGGATCTATATTTCCAGAGGAATGAGTGTTTGTAGAGAACATTTTTTTTTTCATCAATGTTTAAATAAGTTGAGGCATGCCTGAAGTCCTGAATGTAACTGACACGATTTCAAACCTTTTGGGTAAGTAAGAGTGTCCTAATCATGGTAGTACATTGTCCTACCTCTTTAGACCCAAGCCAATGAAATATTAAATACAAATGGACGATATGTTTTAGTGTGCTTCAACTATCAGGCAGCAAGGCTGAGTTTTTAATTTTTCATTGGCAGTGAGTGTGAACAATTTCAGTACGTTATTATTACATTTACAGGAGCAACACTTGTTCAAAAGATTAGTGCAAATAGCAATTTAATGAAATATTGCTGTAGGAGAGGAGAAGATGTTACAAACTTCCAGCACAAGCCAGTACTTAAATAGAAAGGTCACTGCGATCCTTCAGCAGAGAATACAGCACAGAGGTGCCACCTAGTGACTGCATTCTTCTAGCTGTGAAAAGTACAGATTTGTTAGTATGGAGAATGATTTGTACATCTTTAAATACATTATAACACAAAACATTTATGCACAGTTTGCTCTGCTCTGTCAGATCCAGAAGATAAAATGAGTAATGAATTACAAGGCTTGAAAACCACAAGGCCACAATGGAAGCTTAAGATAGGCATCAAAGTACCTTTCTCCTTGTGGGTGCACACCCCTGCAGTTTTTGTTGTTGTTGTTGTTTGTTTACTTATTTATTTATTTTTGGTACTGGGTATTGAACCCAGTGGCATTTAACCACTGAGCTCTATCCCCATCCCTTTTTATATTTTATTTAGAGACGGGTCTTGCTAAGTTGCTTGAGGTCTTGCTAAGTTGCTTAGGGCCTTGCTAAATTGCTGAGGCTGGCTTTCAAACTTGCATTCCTTCTGCCCAGCTTCCTCACACTGCTAAGACTACAGGCATGTGCCACCATGCCCAGCACATCCCTGAAGTCCTAATAAACATAATAAGCAAAATTTCTAACATAAATGTGATGAAAAGGATACAATATATCCTTGTCTCCACTATTATATTTTCAGGTTATGTCCTGATTATTTGATTATTTTATTTTTAACTGAGCCTGGCATGTAATAGATTCTGGATAAAAGATGCTGAGTGAGTAAATACATAAATGATCTTTGTACTTCAGAAATTTCAAGAGAACACATTACCAAGGAAATTAGACAGGCTCAAACTTTCCTTGATACACTCATGACTGTATGACAACTACCTAGATATTTGAGTATAATGTCATTTTAAAATCTGAAAGAATTGTTGAAATCAAGGTATTTAGTTTAACAGAAATGACTTCCATTTATTCACAGTGTAAACCCAGTCAAATCCATTATTAATTGTAAAATGGGTACACAAGACACTGCTGTGCCCCTTCCATACATACGCCATGCTTTTCACAAGTCCAGCTACAGTGAAGATGCATACTCTCATGCTCATGTGTGTGGTTGCTTACTGATTGTAATGTTCTGGAGAGTTGATTGGTGCTCTGCTGATACAATAAAAAGCAATACATGAAAGGAGAAGTGATGGGTACTCCATGAATTGGAAAATGTTGATTGCCTGAATTCATGAGCAGAGGCCGAAAGTCCACTGCCCATGAATCAATCAAAATATATATATATATATTTTAAACCACTAACAGACTCTCTTCAGATCCTCTAAGAAATAAGGCAGGGTATTAAAGATGCCATGTTCTGTTTGTTTAGATGAGCACAAGATAGTTGGTTCAATTGGCATCCTATTAGAATAAAATTGCCCAAACAGGACCACCCAACCTCTCATGGTTCAGATTCATGATCATTACCCAGGAGCTGATCAGCAGATAACTTTGAGTTTTGAAGATGAAATGAGACTACACATGAAATGCTTAAGTAATGTAGGAAGACCCCTGTCAAAGAAAATACTTGCTGAATTTATGACTCTTGAATAAATTGTTTAACCTCTCTGAACTTCAAATTATTTTTCTATAAAATACTGATACAAATAAGTCAGATATCACAGATTATTTTTGAAAAATAATGAAAATACTTCAAAAATACATTTTAAATTTTTACTTTGAAATATGAGTATAAATATCACTATCTTCTAACAAAGCACAAAAAAGCCTTAGTTATTTCTTCTCATAAAACCTCCATTTAGTGTATTTAAGGAAAACTCAGAGGCAAATCCAGCTACTACAGCTGGGCAAATGAGCAGGAGAGCCCAAGGATGTGAATCCTTGGATTTTGTGTTTTTTTTTCGTCCAACAGGAAATCTCTCAGGACCAATAACATCCCCCTACAGTGCCCATTTCCACTATTAGAAATAAATTTTTTAGGGTTAAATCAGTAGCTTCTTTTAAAACACAAATATCCTTAGGTAGGTGCATATTTGAGGTTATTGACATTAACATCACATAGGCATGCACTGGTATAACAACTGCCTAATAACTGTATGAAATTAGCTCATTTCAGATTATGTGCATTGACCTGGATTCCAAGTACAGTGAGAAAATATGAGTTGGGAGGACTGACTGATGATATAGCGGTTCTAAAAGAGGCAAGTGTGTAGCAAAGGGAAAACTGTCACACAAAGGTGATAGTGAAAAGCAAAAATGAGAGAGCACTAGGGGCTGGGGTTGTGGCTCAGCCGTAGGGTGCTTGCCCAGCACATGTGAGGCCCTGGGTTTGATCCCCAGCACCACATAAAAGGTAAAATAAATAAAATAAAGGCATTGTGTCCAACTATAACTAAAACATAAATATAAAAAAAATAGAGGGCTCCTTTTCTAATCAATTTTATCCTATTCTCAGGATAAACTCTACTAAAACAGATTTTTTTCTGTTTACTTTTAGTATTTCAGCATTAAAGCCAATTTAAAATATATGCATTTCTACTCAGGATACCTACAAATAAGTATTTGCTTGTTGCCTTCTAGATTCTGGTATCCAAGAAAGAAACTATATGTATTATTGAAAAACTAATCACTTATTAGACTAAAAGTCATTAACTCCAATTGTTTCAAGATTAACTTGCATTTCCTATTATAGATACCTTCTCTGATTGATTAGTTAACCAGTTGGGATTTATCTCTTAAATTAAGACAGTCTCTTCTCTACATTGTGTGTGTGTGTGTGTGTCTGTGTGTGTGTGTGTGTGTGTGTGTGTGTGTGTGTGATATCAGATCATTTGTTTTATAAAATATTGTAATATTATATGAAATAATGTGGCCTGACAAAAATGATCTTTTAAATAGATTTTTTTTTTTACCTTTTCCACAGTGAAATCATTGACTGAAAAATTTTAATATAGAATTCAAAGTTCAAATAACCTGTATTCTCAAACTCTAAATACTTGAATTTTGGAAAAATCCAGTATATTTGGTTGGTTTTGAGGGAAAGTTTTAGAAGTAGAGAAAAAGGATTATTTGTCCTGGTATAACAGGGAGAATAATGGCTTTCCAAAGGTGTTGACGTCCTCATTCCTAGAATCCAGTAATATGTATTACAAGACAAAGGGGAATTAAGATGGCAGATAAAATTGTGGTTGTTTATTTGCTGACTTAAAATAGGGAGGTTATCCTGGATTATCCAGGAGTTCAATATAATCACAAGGATTTATTTTATTTTAGTTTTTGTTCTAGAGATTGAATCTAGGGAGACACTTAACCAGTGAGTGACATCCACAACCCTTTTTATTTTTTATATTGATACAGGGTCTCACTAAGTTGCTTAGAGCCTCGCTCAATTGCTGAGGCTAGCATCAGACATTCAATCCTCCTGCCTCAGCCTCCTGTGGGTTGCTAACTGTGGCAGAAGAGCCAGAGTCACTGTGATGTGACATGAGAAGATCTGAATCACCACAGCTGGCTTTGAAGGTGGTAGAGAAACATGACCAAAAGAATGTGGGCAGCCTCTGGAAACTGGAAAAGGCAGAGAGCAGATTTTCCTCTAGAGCTCTAGAAAAAAATGCAGACTTGAGGTTTTGATTTCAGTCATAAAGAGCCACTTTGAACTTCTGACCTACAAAACTATAAAATTATAAATTTTGTTGTTCTAAGCCACCATGTTTATGATGATTTTTTTTACAGCAGCAACAGGAAATTAATGCATCAATGAATTCATTCATCCATCCATTCATCCATTCAATAAATCTTGTATATTTTCAATATGCAAGATATCCATACATTTATCTAATCGGTATTCATCCTGGAGAGCTTGCTTTTGTTAACATCCTTTCTTTATTTATTTTTGTTGATAAGTCTTGAATTATAAGATGAGGAAGACATTTTCTCTTTCTCACAGATATCTTGGGAAGACATTCAATTTTCCACCAGCTTTTTGCTGTCTCCTCTTTTGAATAGGTTCATTGTGAGAACTCTTTCTCAATGTAAATCTGAGTTCTATACTGAACTTGAAATGATACATGCATATTTAATTTTAAGTATAAAATATAAAGACATGGATTTCACATATTCTAATTTCCCATCAGCTAGAAGCTTCCTCATATTAACCAACTTACTCAATTATGCATTCATGTAGTGAGTTCAATTCTTAACATGTTCCAGTCACTCTTTCAGTTACATAAAGAGAATAATTTTTTTAAAAAAAGAAAAAAAAAAAAAACAATTTGCTCCTTTCCCTAAAGGATCTTGCAATCTAGAGGTATAGTAGATTATGGTAGATACATACCTCCAGATATAATATAAGGTGTTAAGAGCTAACGATTGTGATCTAACTCTGTAATTTCTCAGACAGTTCAGGATATTTAATGAGTACTTAACAGAAATTGACATTCATAAGCATGAGTTATTTATGTATATAAAGCAAAATATTAGTAATCATCAGTAATCTTAATAATTCTGCTATATATCAATCATTTGATTTAACCTGTTGAAGACTTGCAATTAATACACATACTGTTTAACTTTGAGGCATTGATTCATACCTTTGGTGGTGCTTTATTCTGACCCCATCATAAATCAAAAGGCCAATAGCTTAGAATTATATCTTGAGACAGACCTGAATATATGTCATCAAGAAAGTTTCAAATAAATGGTGAGAAGCACCGATTAGTGAGCATCTCATTTTTTCTTCCTTTTTAAACAATAGCTTCATATTATAAATTGCATCACAGGTTTTTTGCTATACTTGTATCTGGAAATTAACCAACTAATTATAGATAATTATAATTAATATTAGAATTCATTATATTGAATATTAATTGGAATTTGAAATATATTCTGAGCTGTGTTAAACTCCTTATGCTCTAACAATCAGAGAATAATGGAAGCTTGATTATTTCAAATTAGGGAAAAAAAACTCCACAAACCTTAAAATAAAATTTGAAATAATGTAAAAGTTTGTTAGTTATTTTGTAGGAACGGATCACCCAGCATGTAGAGAGATGTTTGTTCTCAGGTAGCCATTGTCCTAATTTGTCACTGGATTGTGATTCCCCAGATATGACTCCATGCTTCTCACCCCCATTCTTCATTTTCTTACTTTTAGAGAATTATGTTTGCAAAACACAGACAGTGATATTATTTCCCTGTTAGAGCAAAACCAAATAAAACAAAACACTGAATCCTTTCCTGAACAAAAGGATAAAGTCTAAATCGTTTGGCATGACACTCTGTCTTGCATGGTGCTCCTGTCTGCAAGGAGCTGGGAGTCGTCCTTATTTCACCCTCTCCCTGTCCTCCAGATCTAATCAACAACTGCACTCTGATGTTTCTCTTCTAAACAATTTGAATCAGTTCCATTCTCAAAGCTACATTGGAAGCCTAATAATCAGACTCTGTCTAAGGTTAAGCAGACCAAGCTTCCAAGCAACATATACACAATACTCATGAGCTGGCCTCATGGACCCCCTAGCCTTACTGTACTCTGCCCAGTTTGCATTCCAGAAATTATCTGTAGTTCCTTTCAAGCACATCATGCTGTTTTATGCCTCTGTTACTTTGTGCATGTAGAAGCTTTGTCTGAAATGGCTTTCTTTCTTTGCTTTCAATTTTTAAAAATATTCAGTAATCACTTCCTCTAGAAAGTCTTTTCTGATATTCTTTAGGCTGGATCAGCATTCTGAGTATATTACATATTATAACACATGTTGCACTGTATTAATCTCTTCTGTCTCCATGTTGCTGTCGGCCATTGAAAGGTGAGATTCAAATGGCAAGTAATAGGCACCTCTAATGCATGGTGCAATGTGCAAACACTCAGATGCTCAATAAGTTCTTGAGAATGAACAGAAACTACCCAAGTTAAACTTACTTTCAATGTCTACTAGTTTTTACACTTCTCTTATGGCCCAGCTTTGCGAAGCACATATAAGTTTGTTATCCATTCATCAGTCATCCCTCCATCTATCTATCCATCCACACTTCATTCATCCCTGTGTAGTCAGGTATATGCATTTAACCTAATCATTGGGATTTTTGAATTTTCTGTTTAGTAAACAAATGAATAAATTTCCCAGTCTTCTTGCTATCGTGATTTTTGATGGAGTATTTCCACCACTTTCCACTCTTCAATAAGTTTAACTTGGGGCTGGGGATGTGGCTCAAGCGGTAGCGCGCTTGCCTGGCATGCGTGCGGCCCGGGTTCGATCCTCAGCACCACATACAAAAAACAAAGATGTTGTGTTTGCCAATAACTAAAAAATAAATATTAAAATTCTCTCTCTCTCTCTCTCTCTCTCACTCACTCTCTCTTTAAAAAAAAAAAGTTTAACTGAAGCACAGTACAGATACCTATGAGATTCTTCTTATATTCTGTGAACTACACACGAGTTTTCTAAGTCCATCCATCCGTCCTTCCTTCCTTCCCTCCTTCTTTTCTTGAGGAAAGATACCTTCTTGACAATTGGTTCAGGAATTTTGTTGAAAGTATCAGGCATACATGGAGGACCTGCTAAGTACCAGGCACTGTTTTAGGTATGAAGATACAAATATTAAAATTGGCTGTTACCCTGGGTCTTCCACAGTGTTTATGTCTTTGACTTTTTAATCATTTCCTTTACTGCTACATTCAATACACCTATTCCTTTCCAACAATTCCTCACTTGTGAAGACCCAGTTTCTATGTGTGAAAATTTTCTCCAGCAAAAAGTGTCTGCTTCTTCCTTTGGATGGAACTGAGAGAATACATGATTTTAAACAATGATTAGTCACATATATACTTGTCTCCTTAATTGGATACAACCCCCTTTATGATTATAACCTTCTGCTCCCAGTACTCAGTGTCTGATACTGTTGTTACTCAGTAAATGTTTGCTAAAATGATGAACTAAATTCTTCAGAGGAAACAGGAAATTGGGCTTCCTGTTAAGTTGAATAAATGCAGTTTCCTTTTAAAGAAAACCCTGTAAGATTGCAAAGTGAAAAATTATTTGCTAAGTAGATGTATCAACTAGGAATTATTCAGTTCAGAGTGGAATTTCTTTACAGAATGCAGTATCTTCTGATGAATTTAAATGATTTCATTTTAAAAGATTACATTTTATTTTTTCACCAACACTATCTGTTGTTTAAAGTGAAGTACACAAACTTGATGATAAAGTTCTGGGCATTTAAATTTTGGTTTTATCATATATTTTCTGAGTGACCTTTGGTTTAAAAAAATGTTTTGTTTTCTACTTTGGGTGTCAAATGAAACTAGATTTACTTCACAAACTTAAAAAATGATGTTAAAATATATGTAAATAAAATGTGCTTATAATAGTCATTTTTAAATAGTGAAGTATTCCAACTCCTATTGTGTTGATTTTTTGGTTTAATTTCAGATATGGGAAAGTCATATTATACTACTTCTCTATTTGTCTAAAGTATATGTAAGTAAAGCCATTTTACTATGAATATCAATGGCATGCCCTTAAAAATTAAATTATTTTCAGAATAACAATTTTCAATTAGTGACTACTAGAGATTACTAGGGACCAAGTAAGGAGAAATATCAGATGGGACATCTGCAGTGCTTTATAAACAAACCCCTAATTTTATTCTTCTGCCTATTAACTGAAATGGGTTGGTTGGATTGTTGTTTATTAATTTTTGTATTCTACATGAAGTCATGTGAATGCTGATTTGACCGGAATTTTAACTTTTTGGATGATCACTGTGCTGATATGTAGATAGTTAGAGGAATATAAAACCAGAATTAGGGCAACACTATAAGTTGATCCTGTACTGGAATGTTTAGTTTTGACTTCTTGGGATCAAGATCACACTAGAGAGTCTGATTGGTGCCCTCAAACAGATAAACTGCACTAGCAAATCAATAGATCAATTTAGAAATAAGTTTGAAAACAGTTTTATTCAGAGTAGACAGCCTTAGTCTTTTTATATATTTTATAAAGTCTAGTATTGATGTTAAAATATATTAACTCTACATGTAAAACTATAATTTAAATTATATATTGTTATATATAGTAACACACACACATATATGTGTGAAAAAACTAAATGGAAATAGTACAGCTGGTTGAATAACATCCTATTGTTATTAGCCTAACAGTGGGTATTTTTTAGCTTGATGATCATTATTCATAATAAATTATGATCTAGCATGGCAATTATGATTAAAGTAGCCTAAATTTTCAAATTCACTGCATATCTCATTCATCATGAAAAACGCCCTTTACCTTTCAAATGTTGAGACTGAGACTGATCAAAGAATATTTTTCTTTTGTTCTTACTGTGTAGTATATTTTGTGGCCTTTTCTTGAATAATGATGTTAATAATTCAATTTTCATTTCCGCCAGTTGTGGCAGATTTTGACTTGTCAAGAATATATAAAAATATAAGCTATGACTTGAAGACCTTCATTCCTTTAGAACTATGGGCATAAATGATATAAATCCACTTTCTACAATCTATTTTCAGTATGTTCAATATTTTCATAACTGTATTCACTTTATCTCTGCTTTAACTCTCTGACAGGAATATTAGGAAATATGAGATCTATGTCGTGTTATTTTATATTCTCTTTTCCACTTATGTAGAAGTATCAAATGGGCTAGTTTGCAAATCTGATATTTCTTATCTTTTGAATACTTTTGTGAGACTTTTCACTTACTATTATTATTTGGATAACATTTTTAGAGCTTTGTTTTAAACAACTGGAACTCATAACATTTGGCTTTATTCAAAAAGTAAATTACTTTCCCATCTGTCTTGAATGATCTTTTGCTTTGGGTTATGGTCTAGCATGGCAATTATGATATCTCCCTTAGCAAAGTACACGATCTTTAAAAAGCTTTTGTTTATCATTTATACCACTCTTTCAATCCTGCTATAACCACATACTCTTTAACTTCTTGCCTTATCAACCTGCTCCTTGGAGGCCTTTAACAAATTCACAATATATGAAGGGTAAATTTCATTTATAGTTGCATTTGTTTTTCTCCCCCATAATTCAACTCAATTCAGTTCAATTCAACATGTGCTTATTAACTTTACTCACAATATTTTCAGAAAAAGCTTACATTATCTTTGTCAAAGATCACAGTGCTGAAAATTTCAATTTTAGACTATTTTTTCATGCATTCATAGTTTCAGAACATTTAACTCTAGCAATACATTGACCAATTGGAGACACAATGGCTGTTGCTTGTTAGGCACTGACAATAATCATGAGGTCTCAGATAACTTTGTGAGACTTTATTGACTCTTTAGAGTCCAATTTATTGCTTTTAAGCAAATTATTAGTTTGTTTTATATTCTGGACATCATAAAGACATCTTATGCATCGTCTCCAGGTTTGTGACCTCCACTTTTACTGTGCTTACTCTGTGCTAGCACTCATATAGGTGCTTTGTCAATACTGTTTTCATGGTAACTCCATGTGATAGGAGCTATCATTGCTACACCCTCACTTAATTTTACAAATGAGCAATCTAAGTCAGAGGGAGGCTAAGTAACTTGATATGATTTATGCAGCTAAATGATAAAAGAGCTAGAATTTAAACTTACAGTTAGCTTCAAGGTTTATGTTTTCATCCCTTATACTATACTTTTTTTTCAGAAAAAAAAGATTATTTTTAAAGAACAATTTTTTTTTGTTTCATGATGGCTAAATATTTTTGTAAAAGCCCATACCAATGAGATAATGATGGATAATGATGTCTATCACATTACACTATCCTTGCTAATCCCCCTATAAAAACTTTTGATATAGATGGCCTGTCAAAAAAAATCTTGTTGTATTTACCTTATATAAAATGTTTTCTACAACACCATCAGCAAATATGTTATTATATGCCAGTAGATTCGAATTTTTAGGACATTTTGCATACCATTCCTCTTTATTTGAGTATATAAGGAATGTACTTTGTTGCTTTAATTTAACTTCATCCAATAATTTAGGCAATGTCCTAAGAAGGAAAGTAAGTGCTCATCTAATCTTATGTTCACTAGGTGACATAGCTCTACAGAAATTGCCTAATATCTTTTTTAAAATTGATGGAAAGAAGAAGACCAAAAAGTTTACCAGTAAGAATAACTCTAGAATCATTTATAAACCTCAGATTACATTATTCTGTGGAGGTCATGGATATTCATAGAAATCAGAACTAATTGAATTCGAGATAGGGCAGAAGGGTGGGAAGGAAAGGGAGGGGGTAGGGAATTAGCAAGGATGGTAGAATGTGATAGACATCATTATCCAAAGTACATGTATGAAGACACAAATTGGTGTCAACATACTTTATATACAACCAGAGATATGAAAAATTGTGCTGTATACATCTAGTAAGAATTGCAATGCATTCTTCTGTCAATTTA
This sequence comes from Callospermophilus lateralis, assembly GCF_048772815.1. Taxonomy (NCBI): domain Eukaryota; kingdom Metazoa; phylum Chordata; class Mammalia; order Rodentia; family Sciuridae; genus Callospermophilus; species Callospermophilus lateralis. The sequence goes on along the minus strand of NC_135311.1, from coordinate 86,575,951 downwards.
CTTTTTTAAATCAATAAAAAAGAGAAAAGTTCTATTTAAATGACTACTACTTATAATTATATTAATATGCTCCTCAAACTTGAGGGGCTATTAACCCCATCTGCAAAATAGGAAACTGTTATTAATAACATAACTACACTTTGCATGCATCAACTATAAAATAATTTAAGACAGACTATTCAAATATGATTCATTTTCAGAGGTTATGAGAATGTATTCTATAATTTGACCAGAAAGTGTCATATTATGAGAGTCTTTAAATACATAATCATAGACTTACTCAAACTTGTTTCATTTGGGGGGTGGGGGCAATTCATAATCATCTAAAGCAATTTAAAGCATTTTTGATTGATTACAATTTGAGATAGAATTTTTTTTTTTCATTTCTAAAACACTCAGTTTCTCAGATCAGCAAATCCTGTTTTAGACTAAAATTTAGTGCCATTTCTGGAATGAGAGGAGAAACAACTATTTAACTAACTTACACCTCTTTATGGGTAGGCAGCATCAACAAATCCTTTAACTCAGCAGTTACAAGAAATCCCTATGAACTTTTCAAAGCTAAATAACTTTAGCAGTTCCACTTTCTTCTTTAAATAGCCAGCAGCCAACATTCAAAATGAACTGCTAAATTCCTATATAACAAGATAAAGGTTGTTTCTAATATCAATAGCTTTTATCTCGATTTTGTGTCACTCAGGAATGTTCATAGTTGAAAACAACTCTTAAAAACGCACTTATAGCAATGGCCTATCTTTTCAGACGGAGTGTTTGTGGTTGAATTAGGAACAATCTGAAAATAAAGCCCAACAACTGAAATAAGTCCTTTGACTTGACAGTTTCAAAAGACCAAAATCTCCCACTGTAATATGGTAAGAGCAGAAGTATCGGCTTTCCCCCAGATATTGTTCCTTTTGGAAGCACTAAATGCCTTCTTGCTTCATAATGATTATACAATAACGTAATACCAAGCCAAAGTAAATAGTTTTTTAATAGCTACTCAGAAAACCTTGTAAACTCTCTACAGCTCTGTTTGCCAAGGTGTTGCAGAAGCTAATCACCTTGCAACTATTCTACAATGTGACACATATTTATTTCATAAGCCCTACAGAATGAAGTAGAAGATGTTAACTTCAAATCAGGGTCGGATCAGGATCAGGTCACAAAATTCAAAGACAGGACAGACCACAGATAGACGAGGACAAGTAATAGACATGAGAGCAGCATGGCAATCATGCGGCCCAGAATCAACTTGCTTTGTTGCTACCATGATGTGAAGTTCTTGTTTAATGAAAAAAGTACCCAGACATACTTTGTGAATGTATGTGGATACTGACCTGGACTTGTGACAGGACTAGAGGTAGTAGGTTCAATAATTTCTACAAAAAGGGAAAAGGAAAGAAAAGAAAAACATTTTGTGTATTAATCACACAAAAAAGACAAACACCCATGAAGATAATCAACAGTCATGCAACATAAACACAGGGGGTCCTTATTTGGAGACTTCTCTGATCATCAAAAAGTTGATTAAAATCCAATTTCTGTGGTTTACACAACATCCCAACACTGTACTTGCTATTTGTTCATCTCCTATACTGAGCTAACGTTTAGGAGTCACTTCCATGTTCTCATATTTATATCATCAAGTTTTGCCCTGCCAAGGTTAGAGACCCGCCCTGGGAGTTCTCAAGCAATAGTTTACAGAGTTTCATTCTAGTAAAATCCTAAAACCTACACATAGAATGCTTTCCTCTGAAGAGTTGATGGCAGTTCTTATGAAGTCAATCAAATGTTGCTTTTTAATATGCACCAAAAATAAAAGGCATGAGTAAAATTCAAATTACCTCCAAATTTCTTTGAAAGTTTAAAATCTCACATTTTACAAGTGTATTTACTGAATGTGGCAAATTGTGTTGTTTATTTGTTTCCAAGTAAAAAGTAAACACATACACACAGACACCCTTACACACCCTGCACACATGGAGAAAAATGTGTACACAGTTTGAATTACTGAAATATATTTGAATGCTGCAAGGCAATGCTGGCTATATCTCAGGTACAATCAAAAGATAACTGTATCATTGACTTGTCAATATAATTTTCCAATAATCATCTAGCAAATAAGTTCTATGGCGTTTTAAATTGTGTACACATACTTTCATTTAAGATTTCTGTTTGCAGCTTTTCATTTAAAAAGATTCAAGTGGGAAATGATGGTGATAGTAAAACAGTGGTAGAACAAAGATTAACACCATCATTGTCAATCTGAAAGAATATGAACTAATTTTAGTGAGTGGAAATGTAAATATTAGGAAAATACTACATTTTTGAGACACTCTAATGATGTAGTAGACTGAGAATATAGACATCTTTCTTACCCTTATAAAACCTAGTTGTTAAAAATTACATAATACGAAGAACACATGACTTAATTCTTAAAACTCAACAATTCCTGTGGTATGAAAGATCAAACCAGAGACCCTCATGCAAAATCTTGTCTCTGGAAACCTGCTTTACTTGCCTTCAAGAGATGCTGCAGAACAGCAACAACAAAACAAAGTAAATTTTTGCTGTTGTTATTTTTTATTTGCAACCTCTTTAGGATTCTGACAAGGCAATGACAATTACCAATTCCATTTAATAGTACACTCTACCTACTAGTCACTTACCTACTAGTCTACATTGGTTATTGGTCTCAACAATAAAATCCTGTGTGGCTATAAAATCAGACTTCTAAAAAATTGTGTTTTTTGGGGGGGGCATTATTTAGGGAACTCAAGTCCTTATCAGAAGGACTGTGGGTATTTTTCTGACTATTCTGGGTCAGTGTATCATATTAAGGACAGCTGACAAGGTCCCTGGCTGGGTTATAACACATCTTGGACTGGAGAATATATTTCTGAACAAAGACATTCTCTAGTGGCAGAAGTAGTAGTCTGAAAATAAGCAGCAATTAAAAGTCAAAAGCTAAATCTTGCATCAAACAGTGTGATTTGGTGTTTTTGAGAATTTTTTAAATACAGGAGCATTCAATAATTTTATCAAAATTCCATTAGTAATAAAAATGAATAAATTTCCAAGTCAAAAAAATCATAAAAGAAATAATTCCCTAATTGACTTTGTTCTTTGGTGGGCTGGTAGTGAAACCTCAAATATTTTGATTTGTAATATAAAATGTAAAAGATGCTCTTTCAAAATAATGAAAATATTAACTAATACTTACATAAATTCATAAATATAAACTTAGAGTATGCACTTGAATGAAAGGATTTTTTTTTTGTTAATTCTAAAGAGAACTGAAAACATCATGACTTAAAAAAGGTAGGTGCCTATTCAGAATATATATTCATGGAAATAGGAAATTCAGGAGAGAGTGTTTTTTTGTGGTCAGTATTTTGGATATCTGAACTTCAATTTCTTCAACTCTTTGGCTTCCCCTGTTGTGAATGTCTAATGCTGCTCTGTGAGTTCGTTGAAAAAGATGAGTGGCATACAACTACAACTTCATCTTAATGAAAGGATGGTAGAAACAAAGAGCTATCCCAGTGAACCAAGCTCTTCATTGTGCTTGCTTATGTAGAGCTAAATTGCTTATGTAAAGCCACATTGTCTCTTAGAAAGGCTTTTTAAAAGAATACAGGAATTTGGTGCATGAAAAATTATGTTGCACACAAGATGCACTCCATAATTATGGCTTCACAGCTAATGTGAGATATAATTTTTTCCTATATAGACTAAGATGGAGTAGAATCCCTAGTGAAGTAATTATATGTAAAGCAAGAATTGGAAAAAGAGAAGCTAGATGAGTGGAGATTCAGATTATAAAAATCTAAGGGTCACACGGGCATAAAATAGAAGAGAAACCAAAGTAAGATTAGATCAAAACACTCAGAATGGGAGAAGCTGTGCTAAGGGTCGTAGTTGATAAAACCCAGCTACATTCCTAGATGTGAGGTAGCTTGGTGAGTTAGAAAGGACCCAAATAAAACTAGAATCAGATCTCACATCTCTCATTATTCAGCTGCATTGTGGTGAACAATTTAATGAAACTTTCCAAGCCCCAGTTTCCTCATTTATCAAATTTAGCTAAAAGTTTCTACTTTACAGAATTGTTGAAAAGATTGAAGTTATATTATATAAATAGCCAAGTGAGAATGAGTAGCTGTAGTAATTTTAATCACTACTTATACTGGCAAAGAGAAAAAAAATTGAATGTGAATCAAAGATAAAAAAATAAATAGAATTTTAGAATTTAGGGATATTTTAAGTTGACCAAGTTCAAACAAAGATCAAGAACAACATAAATAGTGGAAACTATAAATAACAAAATTCCACCTAAAATTTAGATATTAATTTTTCCAATTAAAAGTAGTGAATATTTTGGTTTCATTATTTTAGGGTCATATTGGTTATTGCAAAATCACTGCAGAATCTAGGGTATTTTTAACAGTTCTAAATGAGGCAAAAATTGAAATGTACATTTATAGATTAAGAGCCGAAAAATTTCTCCCTTTATTTCTATACAAATCACAATGATTCCACTAACTCAAGACAACCAAACTAATTCTTTAAAAGGAAATAATGCTTTATTACTTAGAAAATCCAGGTCTGTATAGTAGTTGAAACTGACAAGATCAAATAAATCTGCACTTAAAAATATTTCCATTTACTCTTCCAAGATTTTTGATTCAATATTTCAAAAACTAGTTATTCACAGTCATTATGACAATAATAATTCTTTTTATTAGACTAATTACAATTGGGGAGATTGTCAAGTTCTTACTATGTGCCAGGAAAATTTACCAGTAAAAACATGTTTACATACATTAACCCATTTTATCTTCCTAACAACTCTTTGAGGTAGATATTATTATTAATTTCCCCATGTAGATGAGAAAATGAAGCATAAAGAAGTTAAATATTTCATTCATAGTCACCCCACTAATAAGGAGTAGAGCATTTCATTCTCTCACCATCCACTTCATTGTATCTATGATTACTTAAATGGAACACTCCTGTACCTGGGATCTTATAATTCCTCACAACAGCTGGCTTTCCCAGGTCTTCCTGTTGGAGGTAGCTAATAATGAGTAGCTTCTGTCATCAAAACTGGAAGAGAGGCAGATTCAATCGGTTTTTCTTCCTGGAGCTTCTCTCACAGGCATTGTGCTGAGTAAAGGATCTGCACAACATTTTCCAATCTTATTCTCATATACTGAGCCGACACCAAATATAGGCGTTTGCTTCTGTTTAAGTCTTGGTGCCATAGAGGACAATTGTTCAGAGAGCTCAGGGAATGGTATAACAGAATTACACAATTAAATAGGAATCTTGAACTTGTAAACCTCCATTCTGCTAACAGCAGTTTAAAGAGATTGCTTAGCTTTCAAGAAAATTGTCATTTTTATGTGGATCAGATTTGAGCTGCTGTTCTGACATCTTCGTAATCAATTTGTACAGTGAAATATTCTTCATGAGGTGCCAAGTGGGCTCTCGTGACAAGCAACAGTGAAGGTCCTTGGTGAGACTTTCTTATGTGTCTCATTTCATGAAGAAGCAGAGTGAGTGCTCCAGGGTTACGACAGAATATATCATTGTTGGTTCTGCACTGCTGTGGGGAATAGCTTTAGCAAGGGGACAGTTTTAATTGTACATAAAACAGGGGTGAAGAGAAGTTCACCAAAACAGACATACTTAACAGTTATATGGAAGTATCATGTAAAACAAGATTTTATTCCTTTTGTAATGTAATTTTGTCCAGAACAAGAGGAAATTCCTTTAAAACAAAGAACTGAGGAGACAATGTACTTATAGGAAGGAATCATTGCTAATGGCTCTTTCTATCGACTACATTAATTATTGTTGTATATCCTTGCATATATATTATTGGAATTGTCCAATAATTGTCAAACCCCTTCATTTCTATGTATTTTGGAAGGTCACATTTGGATTCTAGGTTGTTACTTTATCTTTATGCTATTATATGGGTAGTGATATGTTCAAGTTATCTTTTAGCCTGTTGAGAGATAACATGATTGTGTTATAAAGACATGGCAGAAATCAATCCTTTTGGTTGCCATGGTTTCATCTGAAAGCTCTGACTCCCAATCATTGTGGAGTGGAAGACTGCATTTTCACAGTGGAGTGAAGAGGATGTTGCTCTGGAATGACCAAGGTTAGTGCTGATGAAGCCACAGAAGACAGACTGTGAGCTAAGATGGACACAGAAGACAAATTAAGAAAATGAAGAAAGAAAAAAAAAAAAACAAAGGTGACCCATACGTTTTTCCTTCATATGAAGGCCCATGACATATATGTAAGGCTAGAGCATTGGAATAGCAGGGACTTTGTACATAGAGTAAGATTTAGCAAACATAGTTTTTCCTCCAAAGAAGAAAATGTATTACCTCTGAATATTCACGTGGTATTACTTTCTAATACAGAGGGCATTCTTGGCAAGGAGAAGACTTAGATTCTATACCATCTGGTAAAGCAGGTGTGCTACTCTAAAGCAAGTTCTGGATTTCACTTTTCTTCTATATGATTAAAGAGGTTGTAATAGTTGTCCCAAATACTTCAATGGGTTGTTTTCATTTCCATCAGATAGTTGTTTAAAAGATGATTTACCATAGTGATTAATAACAGAGTCTGGAAGAAACTTACCAAGAATTAAATCATGGCTGTAATACTTAGAAGCTACTCACCGTCTCTCAGTGTGTGCAATGGAGAAAATGATGATATTTACCACTCAACATTGTAAAAAAAGTAAATGAGATAATGCATACAAATTACTTAGCACGGTTACTGGCAAATAACCATGAGTCTATAAATTTTATTTTTTAATTGGAGTTATGATAAATATCTTCAAAGTAACTGTAATGCTATGTGATAAGTGACTATCATGGAACTCAACATTAAAGGTAAATATTTTTCTCTAGAAAATCATTTCTATTAATAAAATGATTACAAAAGTATTTCCAAATGTAAGTGTTCATGTTACATTAGCTCCACTCAATCAACAAAATTTCATTTTAACTTTACAAATCCACAAGATATTCTGCATATGTTTTGCAGAAGAAATTTTTGTGCCTACACGCAATTGCTGTTTGAAGGTGTTTGAACACTGTGTACGTGATGGTATAAGGAGGAGTCACAGAGGAATAAGGATTAGAATGTTGCTAAAAGAATCTCAAAATATGTATTCCTCCAGTGTCCATTTGAATACAAGTGCTCTGTCAAAGCTGAGAAAGGATGGATGTATATTACCATCTTGGTAAATATCTCAAGACAATGTAAATATTGCCATACTTAATCTTGGTCAAAACTCTTTTGCTGAAAGTGAAAACAGTTAACCAAAAGCCAGTTCTATTTAGAGTAAGGAACATTTTTTTTTTTTCTGGAGTAACCAAAGGACACTTACCACAAATGGCATATTTACATGTTATGAAATAGCTTTCTAGACTTAAAAAGTCACTGTCATATATTCCCCACTGGATGATATTTGAGGGAATGCATTTGAAAAAGTTTTGGTCCAGGCTATAAATTACAACTTATACAAATGTTTGCTTCAGACTTCTGGGTAAACTACCAAACTTCAGCAAATATAACATGGAGCCAAAAGGCCATTGAGGTACTTTGGGTTAGAGTGAACATTTCATATAGCACTCTAAGGCCAAATACTGTTTGACTTTTATCATTTTGTAGATACTAATATTTGAATATAATCTGATGAAACTCTGGTATTATTTCAGGAACATACTTCTCAATAGCACAGAAAAATAAATATCTCAGATTTTAACAAACACACTTGGTTTCCTTTCTATTACAGATTAGAATGTACATAGAAGTTGAGGACACAACAAGCATCCAAAAGAGAATATATTTAAAAACTAGTTATATATTTATAAAAGCCCATCATACTGAGGTCATGCAAAGATATGCAGAGTGCAGACACATTTTAATAAATAGTTGGATGATTTATTGTCTTAAACCTACAAGATCCTTGTTATTTCCAGGGACCGGACAACAACTTGTTAGCTGTTTTTAATTATTCCCCACTTAAGACTATATGGAGGTTTGACTAAAAGTTATTGACTCTGGACTTTCTTGGCTAGATTCTTGAGGGATCTCTGAGGAACTGGAAATGTCCAATGCTTTGAGATACTCAGTCCCCTGGGTTAGCACATTACTTATCAGTTTGACATGTGGAATCTAAAGAGGGATTTGGTCAATTCAAATCAACACTCTTAAGACTTAGTCATTTGAGGTGTCATTAATGTGGTTGGAGTCACACACACTAGGATTCAAGTCTCTGCCATAAGCTAGCAGTGAGATTTTTTTACAGTTTATTGATCACAGGTAATATCTATTTTTAAAGACGAATAACCAAGATGAATAACCAAGATGAGACACTTAGTACAGTGATTGATGGATAGTTAGAAGGTACTAATTTTTGTATCTGTGATCTACATCCAAAATTTCTGATATCATAGGAAGGAAGATTCTCTAGTCACCCCCAGACCCAATTTGGACAGTATATTTGTAAATATCTAAGCAACAGAGAAGGAACCTGAAAACTAGCAAGCTTGAATTTGGTGATAAATGTCCCTAAGACACTGGCTTTCCATTGTGGAGATGTGTAAAGTGAGTCCAGCAGTTGGCCAGTATGAAATGGCTATGATAGCAAACCTTGGCAAAAAGAGATGCTATGGGACTTCCATGACAAGCTCAGAAGGGAGCTGCCATCATGTTTCTGTGAGCCAGGTGGGTAAGGTCAGGCACAGCATGGAATCACAGGAGCACCACAGGCTGGTGGAATTTGTGTTGCTAGGGCCCTCCCCGTGCACTATTTAAAGCAATGTGGCAATGACACAATTTACTGATGCTAGCAGAAAACCAGTCCTGCCAAGAAGCAGCTGTACTATTGGCTCAGCCAAGGAAAAATACCACAGGCCAAGGGCAAAGCCGTGAGGGATGACTAAGGACATTTTCCTGTAGGATAACTGCCTGCTCTGTGTCATACTGACAAACAGGATAATTTTGAAATTATTCATTTCTTTCCAACACACCTTTTGAGAATATTCTATTTTCTTGACATGGTGCTAGGTGTTGTTGGAACAGTGATGGGTATGACAAATTTCCTTTTTTATAAAGTATACTATAAGGGAGATTGGCAATTAATAAAAAACAATCAAGTAATTATGTAACTAATGGTATGGTAAATAAATTCAGAATATTTTAGGAGCATGTAGTGGGGCAATCTCTTGAAATCAGAGGTTTGGAGGTAAATCTTCCTAAGAATTGCCTTACTAAATGTTAGCTTCCATATATGAGTCACATGCTTCATCCAGGCTGGTAACAGATAACAGAAGGAGAAGTCAGATGGATTCATTGCTGGTGCAAGCCTGCTGGCAAGTTTGGCTAGAGCGTATTCTGCACTGTGTAATGCTCTGCATAGTTGAGCTATTGAGAGGGCATGATAAGATATGCTCTGTGAGCAGTGAAGTACCAGGGTAATGATTCCAGCTAGAAACAGAAGACCTATCGCCTGAAAAAAAATTTACAGGCTCTTCTGCGTCCATCAGTACATCTTATAGATGAGAAAAAAGAGGCCCAGGTAGATACGGTAATGTACCAAAATCATACAGCCAGTAAATGCAAGGATGTAATTAGAAACTGTTCCTTTCACTCACAATGCAGCGACAATGAAGAGGAAGAGGAAAATCTTTGCAATGCCCTACCCCAGTAACATTACTCCAAACATGAAAAATTCAGCAAGAGCCAAGTCTTCTTAGTGATATGCTAGGCTAGGTTGTATCATAATTTCACTCCTGTGATAACATTTGATTCTTACAACCAACATCGCAAAGCAAGGGAAAAAAAGTGACTGAAGAACAAGAACACTACAACTGATATTTCTTGACACCATAGTCTGACCCACCAATTTTGCAACACATTTAACTGTTGAAAGATTTGCCACACTCTCTTAAATTAGCCTGAACAAGTACAAATATTTATGAACATCTATACTGGAATATAAAGTAGTGCATACCTAATAATATATCTGTAATTGTTTATGCAGGTGTAGGATATGATATTTACATATGTGATGTGATAAGCATTTTTGCTTATTTATTTACTTTCTTTCTCAATATAACATAAGCTTCATAAAGTAATGAATTTTATCTGTTTTACCATGGAATTCTCTATGCCTAAAATATTTCTGGCACATGGTAGGTACTCAATAACAATTTACTAGATGAATAAAAGAACATGTATACATTTGCATATACACATATGGGTACATCTGTTCAAGTGTGAATGTTTTGTTTTGTACATGCACACATGTCATGCACATGTGACAACCCTCAGAAATCTAATCAAATATATTAAACTTATAGTTTAAATCTGATACTAAGGTGATAGAAGTTCGAGTTCAATGAAATTTCACCTTGGTCTACATTTTAAAGCTTTTTAAAAAATTAAGGCAGGATTAAGACATTTTCTATCATGTAAATTGAAATAGTATCATCTGATCAAGATACCTGCTTCTTTGACCACATCATAGTCTTGCTAGGGTTATTTCTTTATTCAAAAAATGGAATAGGTAATCAAGGGAGAGGAGATAACCTTTCAGTTGCCATAATGGTAGTTGGGATCAGAACAAAGATTGGAATACAAGTTCCTGACTGATAGGTCAGTTCTGCTTCTACAGTAGCCATTTGGTTCCTGGCTCCATCTGAACCCAATTTATTCATTAGTGTATCCCACAAAGATTATTAATTGTTATCTTCCAGGTGCTATTTAGATGCTAGAGATATAACAGCTTGCAAAAATGTTGTAAGTGCTCCAATGAAGCTCTTAGTCCACTAGGAAGCAGTGGTATGGCCCAAGGTATCTTGTTGGATTTAGTGATTTAGAGCCAAGCTCAAAAACTGAAGATCAAAATCTGTCTGTCTGACTTTGACCTTCCCACAGAAGGAAGGAAGGATGCTTCATGCTCATTAAGCCATAACCTAATTATCCCTCTCTCTTTTTTTTTAATTGTTGATATTTATTTGTTTATTTATTTGTTTGTTTGTTTGTTTATATATGGTGCTTCGAATTGAACCCAGTGTCTCACAATGCCAGGCAAGTGCTCTACCACTGAGCCACACCCAACCCCAATCCCTCTCTTTTAAAAATAGATTTGTTTTGAGTTTTGCTGGCTTCCACAGTAGCTTTCAAATAGGTTTTGTGGAAAAGAAATTCTCTTCATAACTCTTCTAACTTGGAGGTAATTAGAGTCCTTTGGAATTCAATGCCCTGTGTCAATTTCAGTGTGTCAACGTCCCTTTTCCATCTCAGTTTTGTGTGTACTCTTTCCTTCTTTCCTTCATTCTTCTGTCTCTAGCCATACTCTTGTCTTAAACTTTTTCCTATTCTCTTAAATTCTACAAGGGCTGTGGTGTTTTGCAGACATGATTCCTTTCATGACAAACCCTTCCATTTCAGATGCATAGGATGAGGGACACAGAGCATGGCAGCCCTGGCAGCTGCTTCTACAAGAGGCCAGACCTGAGTGGGAAGCTCAGGCTGTGTGTGGAGAAGTTGCCTATTCAGGCATTAGCTTTAGGGTTAACGAGGAAGGAACTTCTCACTATAACTTCTCTATAATATCATTTACTACTATCTTCCCTATAAAATGACAGTCTAATACAAACCAAAACTAATATGCTGTAATACAAACAATAATGTGTTGTGATACAAATAAAAAATAATATGATTCTAGAATTTCAATGATTATATCCGTAGAGAGGAATTTAAGTCTGATAATCATAATAAAGCAGTAAATTAGCAAAAAGAAAAGTAGAATTTTATTTAAGCTTTTTTGTTTGTTTGTTTTTGGTACTGGCAATTGAATTTAGAAATACCATTCCATTGAGCTACATTCATGGCCCTATTTATAACTAAATAGATGATACATAGATAGATAGATAGATAGATAGATAGATAGATAGATGGATGATAGATTTTTTAGACAGGGTCTCGTTAATTTGCTGAGGCTCTCATTAAGCTGCCAAGGCTGGCTTCAAACTTCCAATCCTCCTACCTCAGATTCCTGTGTTGCTGAAATTACAGATGTATAACACCATGTTGATAATTTTTTTAAATGATAAAATTGATCTTCAGGCTCTAGTGTTTCAAATTACATTATTTGATTTACATTTGATTATGGTTACTGTGAAGGGGAAATGGCCAAACTTTTAAAAATCTAAATAAATTAGGAATGCTTATGGAATTTTTTCCCCAAAATGCCCATTTATTTAACAGAGGGTAAAATGAGAATTTTGTGATGAAAAAATAAAATCGCTTGATTAATCTGTTAATTAATTAATTAATCTATTCAAACCTTGATTGATTCTCTACTATGCAAAGTGTCATACAATGCGGGCAGTACAAAAATAAATAAAGCAGCATTTGTTTTCTAGTGGAAATATAGCCAAATAATTAGAATAAAAATTTCCATAAGGCACCATAAAATACATGTTTTGGCCAAATATTAAATAAGGAAAACTGGGTTTAAAGGTGATGATAATAGCATATATGTATTTTCAGACAACATTTTAAATGACTTAAGCATATGAAGCCTTTTAATCCTCAGAATAATCCAGAGAAGTGGTGCTCTGAGAAGTGGTGCTCTGAGAAGTGGTGAGTATGTGCCCCAGATTTCTTGCTTTATAGACTTAATCCCCAAAGTTATGTATTAATGGAGTTTGAGAAGTGGGACTTTTGGAGAAGTTGCCCACTCAGGTATTAGCTTTAGGGTTAATGAGAAAAGAACTTCTCACTATAACTTCTCTATAACATCGTTTGCTGAATGGGAAGAGATCTTTCTCCACTTGGATAGACTGATCCATTTATAGATGAGTCCATTCTTAGATTAATGGATTAGTAGATTGATGGGTTATTGCAGGAGTGGCTCTGTCATAATGGTGAGCTCTCTCTGTTTTACTTTTTCTGTCTTGACATGAGCTGCTGTGTGTTACCTCAGGACTCTGCAGAAATCATTACTGCAAGAAGTTCCTCACCCAATAGAGTCTCTTGACTTTGGCTGGACTTTCTAGTCTTTAGAGCTATAAGAAATGAAGTTCTTTTCTTTATATTTACACAGTCTATTATTCAGTTATAACAAAAGAAAATGGACCAATACAAGAAAATGCTGTTATTATTATCATTATTAAATATGAAAAAATTAAGCAAAATTTGAGGTCTTGTAAGAGTTGTCACAAAAGTAAGTGGCATAGGTAAAATTTAAACCCAGAGCGCTCTAGACTCTGTGCACATACTACTTAAACCACTGGTTCTTAGAAGGTATTAAGTAATCAGTGACCTATAACAGTATGAAAAGACAGCCTACAACACTTGAGGAACAAGAATAATAGAGGTCAAGACCTGAATTACCTACTATCAGTTCCTACAGAAAGAGTGCCTGGTTGGTTGATACCTCTGTAAATTATTCTTTGCTACTAGTTAATCAAGTCATAAACTTAGATAAATAATGATGAAGTAAAAAAAGTAAAGAAAACTAGAGGGAGGCTGTTTGTTTGCCACTTCATCCTCTGTTTAAGTTGTTTTTATTTTAAGACATAGTTTTGACTACTATCATGACCACTAGTAACTGGTGAAGAGGTTATGTTTACCATCTTCTACATTTCTAGAATATTTTGATGTCTTCATATCGCTAAAATAAGAGGTAGAAAAATTCTTTATGAACAGCTGTCCTTGTCTTTTCCTCTAAGTTTGTTTGAAACCTCATTTCACTGCTGATTGCAAGTAACAGGCCCTTCCTTGATGTCTGCTACTGTCCATATAACTCATTCATTTGTTAAAAGACAGAGACAATAGACTGTGAAGTATTTGGGGATAATTAATTGGAAATAAGAGCACATACATTTTGCAATTTAGAAAAGTCACTGTAGTGGAAAGGGTGTAGGTTTTTCTGCCATTCGTAGTCTGCTCTTCTGTCTTTCCTATTTGGGAGGATGGCTTCTAAAAACTGAACTGATAGCAATACAGCTTTATCATCCCTTGAAAAGAATATAAACAGAAATACTCAACCACAGAATAGAAGGCAGAGGTAAAGATACTTACAGATGTTCAACAATTAAAAAAAAATAAAAGATTTAAAAACGGAACATTTCTCCATATCAATGTGGTCCCAGATAGAAGTGAAGATTGAATGCACTTTTTAGCAAACTGAACCATCAGAGGAAAAGAGAATAGGAGCAGTGTTGCTTTGCCAGTTCTGCTACAGCCATGGCTCTCATGTTAGCCTGCCTCCAAGATGGACCCCAGTGGTCCTTGGCCTCCTAGTATTCACATCATTATACCAAGGTTGGTGTGTTGGTCTAGCTTTATGTGGCAAAAGTTATGTCATATGGTTCTGCTTTGGAGTAAGAATCCCTGCATTGTCTGTCCTGTGTGCTCCACTCACTGCATATCCCCTCAGTATCTTGGAAAAGCTATGTTGTGAGCACCTTAGAAAAGCCCACATAGTGGTCTCCTGCCAACAACCCCCTGAGAGATCTTGGAAGCAAATTTTCCACATTTGTCAAACTCTGCCATCATAATTATAGCCTTGCAAGAGACACTGATCCAGAACCACTAGGTAAACCCTCCTGGAAATCTGACCACAGAAACTGAAGTAATGAATGCGTGTTGTTTTAAGCTACAATATTTGAGAGGTAATTTATTATGTAGCAAAATATACTAAATACGTTTCGGCACCTCTCTTTTAGAGATGGTGCTGTTTCTGCAGACACAGTGAGCCTTCTCAGAGCTGGTGGCTTCTATGAGCAGCAGCAGTTCTGCTGCTTCAGGCATAGTGTGTCTCTGCAGTACTGCCACCCTAAGTGAGACACGCTCCATGCTGCCATCCAACACAAAGGATTGCGATAACGAACATCTTAGGTGTTCAGTCCCCAAGGCCAAAACACGTGCCCTACAAATTTATCAACATCCACCATAGTGGAGACAAGATCCTGTGAGGGATCAGCCTCCAATCTGGATTCGACTTTAGCTTTTTGGTTGCTGTTTCAAAGACATCTTACATTCTTGGATATTTTTGACGTTTGAATCATGTGTCAAGATGTTGTTGATTCTAGTGATGGCAACGTTTCATCTCATATGCATAGCAGATTGTTAAAACATGCCGAGGCTGTGGTTCTCCTTTCCATTCTGCTGTTCCCAATTTTATTGTCACTTCAGAAATAAACTACAACATATAAAGGAGCACTGAGAAGGCGGCTTTAAGAGCCCTGGGGTAGAGCTAAAAGCAGCTCCCTTGATTTTATGTTTGAGCCATCTGGTGCTTACATCAGCTACCACTTGTTTTCAAATATATATTATTTGCGACTTTGTAGAGCTGAATAACATGAGCCCCTTTGGTACAGCAAATATTGTCAACGTACAGTGATTTAAATAAAAGAAGGAGCTAGTCATTTCATATGAGTCTGTGTGGATAGAGGTTGATAGCTTCACTGCACTGAGAAGAGAAAAGTTCTTATGCTATGAGAAGTGGCTGAAACTTTGTCCTTCTGGACACCAGGGAAACAACCTCAACTTATACAGGGAAGCTACTCAACATCTAGAGTCAAACCTAGTATATATTGAGTGCTTACTATATCCTAGGCACTGTGCTAAACACTTCAAATGCTTTATCTAATCCAAGCCTATATTAGAATGAATTAGATAATACTGATGATCAACCTTAAAGTTTCAGATAATTAGCCTAACGATTGTTTATTTATTGCCATGTATCTTTGTATATCCTTCAGTGACTAGGATAACCTTCTTGTTAGTGTAGCATGTGGAAAGGGCAAACTTTCTCCTTGCTAGACTTGGAAGAGAAGGAGTGTTATGTAGTGGCTCTTTCATGCTTTGTTCTGGAAACTCCAAATATCATAATTGCTCAAAATGTCATTGATCAGAACAAGTCACATGCTCTTGCTTAAACTATTCCCAAATGCCTGGATAGAAGAGAACCAGAGAACCAGAAATAGATAAGCCCTGGAAGTCTCCAAAATACTTTAACAGATTAATTATTGGTGTTGAAACCGTGACACAAAGAGATAAAGTGACTTTTCAAGGCATTTACCTGAAAAGTGGTAGAACTGCATGAATCCAAACCCAGGTATATTAAAACTCAAAGCCCATGTTCTTATTAAGCAATACATATGGAGGAGAGAATTCCTGCATAGAGTACCAATGATCAAGGAAAGTTGATGTGTCATATGGTATCTACTTTGCTTGAAAAATATTCTTTATATATTTTTCCAAATATTTATTTCAAATCCCTTAAATGAATGAGGGCAGGGACCATTTGACTACTACTGAAAGCTCAAGTTCCTAGGATAGTGTCAGAAACATAAAAGTGTTTAAACAACTTTGGTTGAAATCAGTTGAATGAATGCCTATTTTGTGCCAGATATTACTTTACAATACTGCAAGCTTCAGGGTATACATTTGGGATTGTTTTAGGAATGATAAGGATGTTTCCAATGATATACACTTCCTTCCTCATTGATACAGTACAATTAAGCTATATCATAAATCACCCACTCTACCATAAATGTAGCAATTTTGTGGCATAATCCTTTCTACTATTCAAGATCAAATGGTGGAGTATTCAGTTTTTGAGTTATTTTAGCTTCTCCATCTTTTGCCTCCATGAGTATTGCTGGAGCTACAAATTTCAGCACAGATTACCTTTTCCATCTGAGACTATTTTCATTGAAATACTACCTTCTCAGCCATTCACAGATTTTTTTTTCTGACTTGTTAAATTATATGTGGCATAAATTTTAAAGTTGAAACTGTACTATTTTATTCAGTGTTCATTCCTCCCCTAGATCCTGGAATGTCATTTTCTAAAAGTTCTGTTCCTTTGCAGAAACTCTCCCAATTCATACTAGCTCTTCTCAGGGTTCAGGCTTGACTATTTTGATCCGCATCCAACTTTTCTTTACTTATTGTTGTGGAATTTTCTTGAATACAGCCCTTTGTGCAAAGACACTATGACCACAGCTATGAGACACCAATTTCTCATTAACGTCTGAGACAGCTCACTTACAAATTCTTAGTCCTTTCTGTAAGTGAGTGAGCCATGCTTAGCTTCTGAACCAGCTCCTGAAACCACAACCTCTACTCGAGTCCAAAAGATGCCACTACCATTCACTTCTTTTTCTTATCTGAATCACTTAGGAAAAAGAAATGGACCATACTTTTCCATGATAGAGGAAAATCTTCTTGCAGTATTTAGGGCAACAATCAGATTATTAGAAGTGTTTAGGGAATTTGATTCCTTCAACAATCTTGAAATATACCATCTGTCAAACTATGAGATGAACCTCACCTAAGTATTCACTGTTTTAAGTGTACAATACAACTTTTACATATAACATAGAACACCTACATATTGGGTATTTATGTTGTCTCAGGGACCAGCATTATGAAAGTAATTTGCCATATCATAATGCAGTACTCCACATTTTATGCCTTTAAGAAGGATTTTTATAGATATGGTTTATAAGTACTTAATTAAATAATATTGCACACACCATCAGGATTGCTACTGCAATTTCTCCTACCTTAACACAAAAAATGCAAGCATCACTCTTTTACAATATGCAAATATTACTCTTTAATAGTCATCTTTACTTCTTCAAAAGTGTGAGCATTGAAAGTTTCTGTAAAAGATGAATCTCATTACAGACAATCATTAAAGAAAAATCTAACATACTTTAAATCATAAGGGATTTCAATCATACTTTCTCCTATTTGCAAATACATAGTAAGACAGAAAAATTGAGAAATAAACTGCCTAATGAACTATTCATATGATTGAGTATTTCAGAGACAGTCATACATATATGTATGCACACATAAATGTTTCTAGTGTTTGAATATATACACAAAGAACATATTCATGTAGATTTGTGTGAGACAAAAAGGAAAGATTAGAAATTAGGACACCTAGGATTTTATATTTCTCTTTACTTATGTTTAAGGTCTTAGGCAAATTACATAACTTTGTACAGCCAGCTACAGAAATAAGATTTTAAATCAGGGCAAAAACAGGCATTGGTGCCTCCTTTCTGCATGTGGTACACAGTGCTAATCAATCAAAGCATTGGTCTTGTTCATTGGTCTCAAACCCCTTTTCAGTGCTGGGCTCCAGGTATTGGCTGCATTTGATTTGATTTTACACCCAATATAAAGTCCATTGGTTATCTCATGCATATCACCTTAAATGAGCCTTCTGCAAGCTCATTCTATAAAATACACCTCAATATTGAAAGAATATAGAGCCTGAAAATAACCCATTCTCATTCATGCATATACTAGCAAACAGAACAAGTGCCCCAAGAGTGAAAACTTCTTTATCTTTAATCACAAACACTCTTATTTTCCTTTTCCTCCTTTTTTTTTTTTTTTTTGGAATCCCATCTTGACAATGACTCTCCTTGACCTCACTCAAGTCTGGCTCCTCTAAGTCCCCCAGGGCTCCACACTGGCCTCTGTCCTTGTTGCAATTGCTTTGCCCAGCTGTAGCAAGAGTCTTGATCAGTCAGCTTGGAGAGAATCCCTCCTCATCAATTTCTGATGACTCTTTCTATCTGATAAAATTCCTCACCCTTACATTCCCCAGGAGATATGGATCATCCTGGCCTGCCTTAACAAAGAATTCTGCTAGATATATTTAACTAGAATACCCCTTACCCCTGAAGTTTCCTCTTCCATAATTATCTACCCATTGATATCCCACTCTGCTGCTTCATTATAAATACCTACCTTTGCTTGCTGTATTCAGAAGTGAGCCCAGTTCTAAACTGAGGTCTTCTCCCCCATTGCAATTTTATTGCCTCAACTACTGCCAGCTCTGTTTTTTTTTCTTTGATGTATAAGTAAGCAAAAGTGAATTTTGTTTTACAGCACATTCTCATGAGAATTCAACAATAGAAACTTCCAAATCTCTTGACATGGGCATTGTCAGGAAAAGGTATTTCTTTGCATTTGACCTAAATATAGGAACATACACTGACCTTTCTATTCTTGGGTTTTTGTAACACAGATTGCATTTACTTATATATCCTTCCTCGAAAGAATCGGGTCAAAATTGTAAAAATAACCTATATTGTAAACCAATTGAATTCTTCTTTCTTTTTTTTCCACTAATATTAAAAATTCTACTGAGAATACACTTTCTAGAAATAAGATTATATTGGAAACTACATTTTTCCCATAGCATATGTTTATTTTTCAGGAACCAGAGCATGTTAACTTATAATTTTCACTTACCCTCTTTTTGAATGACCAGTCTCCTCTCTAAGTTTTTCTCTTTTAATAATAAGGTTATTTCTAGCATTTTGGAATGAATAATTAATTGCCTAACCTAGAATCTGCCTGGTATCAAAGTATTAATGCCTGAATTAATTTTCAACTTATAACTGTTTTCATTTACACCTACTTCCTTGGTAGTTATTTAAGGCAATTTCATCTTCCCTGTCTGTGGCTTATATGTTAATGTATTTCATTTTAATGAACACTCTTTAAGCCGTAAAAGTAGGCCAGACGCTATCAGAATGTGTCATAAGTGGAAAAATCTGACTCAAAGATAAACCTTTTAGATGGAAAGGTTTAAAATAAATGGTACAATGGAGATTTTTTTTTAATTCATAGCACAGACATAACTAATCCAAAATATATTACAATAACAGCTTCCATCTTTTTTAAGGAATTGAACACAGATGACTCACATCTGTTTATGTGTAGTTTTTAAAAATTTTACCTAAGACTATGGTTACATATATGAGCCATTCTGGAAAAGAAAATGGTTTACTATCTGATAGTTTTTAAAATACCTTGTTCGACTAAACTCAAATTTGGTTGAGTATGTATTTATAGCCCAAATATCTTTATGCTATTAGCATACTTGTAATAATTATATTTACTTGGGTATAAAATTCTTTATTTAATACATTTACTTTTGTTAATATCAAACATCTTCATCATAGACCATCTTAAAAATAAGATTTAAAGTAAGTTAGGCTTTAGACGAAAGGCTGTTTTATTGCAATAACTAAGTCAGCATCCTAAACGAAAATTCATTGCTTTAATTAATCCTTTTGAAAATTAATAAAACCAATTTTGTTGTTTGGATTTCATCTTTATGTCTTTTAGACATATTAGATACTAGAACAGGCCAATAAAATGGTTTACTATTATATAAATAATTTTAGTTAACTTTCTAACTCTCGAAGGATTTATTTTCTAGAATTTTTTTCTATTATTGAAAATCTGGGAATTAAACAAGTATAAACCAGACAAGTATCAATCAAAAACTAATTGCAGATGATGTTAATTTTTTAATTAGACAACATATTTCTAATTATAGATAATAATTTAGAATTAAATATTCATATAAAAATCAAACCATGGACCTTCTTTCTGTTTATAAGTGAATTTTTTTATTATAAACATTGTTTGGCTTGAACATTTTATTTCTTATAACTGTATATATAGATGAAAATGCTAAGTATCTTTTTGAAGTAGTCTTTACAGATTTTCTAAAGTGCTTGATATATGTTAAAAGTAGAAGTAGTAAAACAACAAATTTTGTAGATTTATTTCATTAAAATTCTTATGAAATATTTTGAGAGGTATGGCAATAGCCAAACTCTCTCTGTAGAATAGTACACATTGTATTCTGGTTCTTGGGAGCATCATACCAGTGTGTTTCCAATGAGGCAAGAGTAACCATTGTTCCTTATGCCTTTGGGTTTTGTTTTACTCTGCTGTGTACATAGTGTACATAAAGGACAAAAGTAGAAGCAGTAAACTAATTTTGCATGTTTTGTGTTAAAATTCCTAGTAAAGATTGTCTTCTGAAAATTTAAGCATGATAGTTCACTGGGTCAGTGAAGAGCCAAAATGCTCATATTTTGAAGACATTTTCAAATTAGAATTATTGTTACATGTGCGCAGTTTACTCAAGACTGTTGTATACATAACAGACAAATTGAGTCCTTACCTGAAACATCTAGTCTGTCTAGATGTTTAGAAGTGCCTGATGTATATTAAATGTACAGGAAGTAAAATATCCCATTGTAAATATCTTTTTGCTAAAATTGAAATGAAAGATTGTATTTTAGGAAGGAACTGTGAAACCACCTTTGTGTGAAGTATAGTACCATCTGTACTTGTTCAGTGATGTAGAGAAGGTGGGAGGGAGGCAACTGCAAAAGGTCATAAGTTAGTGTGTTCATACTTGAACATTTCAGACGTCATGATTTTGTATGTTTTGTACATTTTGTTTTGCTCTATGTATAGTGTATATAATGGAAAAATAAGTTCCAATTTTGCAATGACTAGATGATAAAGAGATTGCCAGCATATGACCATGTAGTTAGCAAAATTAGCATTTTGTACATTTTGTGTGGGTGGAAATTCATAAGAAGGTTATCCTCTGTAAATGACTTTGGATTAGGAATTTGTTCAAGATTTCTAAGTGTTATATGTAGCCTGTACATGCCACTGGACTAAAAGTAGGGAGAAGGAATTGAGGAGAAAATGGTCATATTAGAAAATACCTCAGATTATAACCATAGATTATTGCTATGTGTGCAATTTTATTTACCAGGGCTGTGTGCACAGTGGACAAATTCTTATGTGAAATACCTAGTCCTTCTAGATATTTAGAAGTGTTTGATCTATTTAAAGGTAGAAGTAGTAGAATATGACATTTTGGGAAATAGATTTAAAAAATAAATTTAAAAAAATCAAACAATGGTATTAATCTCTCAGTTAGCATAGGCCATTTTTATAGCTGTTGGAGGGAACCTTTTTGATCCAGGGGAATATATTAGTTGGTAGATAGTCTCTGTATTAAGGAAGAGGGAATCACTTAATTGTTTAAGAGATAAAGTGTTTGCAAATAGGAAGTCATTTATTATATTGGGATTTCTTACTCGACTGTACCCTATTTTGACTTCAAGTTTCAAGAAAGACAACATTGGGTGAATCTCTATTCCTGGGTAGAAGTTCCTCAAAGACCCTACTCTACTTTTTCTTCTCTTTTTGCTGTTAAAAGAATTTGGACAACATAGAAGAAATACTTGAGACCTAATTTATCATTTCTATTCATCAGAGAATACAGTTGGAACATTAAGTTCCTGGATTTCTTCTCTGGATTTCAACAATTAGGTTGCTAGGTGCCCTGCATGTGGAACCTGATGGAAAGCTAGGATGACAGACAGCAATTTAAGCATTTAAAGGGAAGCTTCTGAGTACAAAAACATCATGAATCCAATTATCTTCAATGCAATATTTCTTCTGTGTTCCCTTGAAAAACATCAAAAAGTCACCCCAAAAGTATTCAACAAATTTGCCTTTCTACAACTTCCCCAAAGTACACACACATTAAAATGAATATTTTTTCCCTTTAATAAATGGGTAGATGACATATGTATCTACCTAAGGAACACCACTTAAAATTCAATTTGAAATAAAGTGTTAATAGCCTTTTGAGTGATGGATTGAGAAGTTTTGTTTGGATATTGCTGCCCTGTACTGCCTTTGCTTGCATATTACAGATTTTATATTTTACCATATACCTCAGTTTAAACTGAACAGCTAGCCATGATTAATGCTGTTTAAGCAGTCAGGCATGCCTTGAATGCCACTTCTGACTGCTAAGTAGGAGTTTAGAGACTGCAATTGTACTAAGCAGCAAAGAGTTTTAAGGTTGATTAATAATGTCTGCCAGGGGAGAGAAGTAGGAAGAAGCTGCCCACATACTATATTTCTTTCCCAGCCTTAGAAGAAGAGAATTTTCTTTCTGAATATGGGTTTGTGATATTATTTGCTACATGAAACATACATTTTTGAAACATTTACTACTCATAAAGACATATAAAGATGAAATATATGTCTTCTGCCACAAAAAGAAAGTGAATTAATTTACTTCTAGTTGATAAAGCGTCCTGTTGAGTATGAACAGAGCATAAGACTAGCCAGTCTCAATATTTGAAGTTTAATATTTTTCTGAAGTTTATTTCTTTCACAGATAACTTGGGAGAATGAAGTCCAAAAAGACCAATTAAAGTAAAATGAAAAATTTCTACTAAGACAGTTACACTCAGTTTTTGAATGGATGGGGACCAACTCTGATACTCCTTTATTGTTCTCTGTAATCCTAGAGTTGAGAATATTGTTATGGTTTGGATGTGAGGAGTCCCCCCAAAACTCCTGTTTTAATGCAAGAGTGTTCGGAGGTAAAATGGTAAGATTATGAGCGCTATAAACTAATCAGTGGATTGATTCGTTTGATGGATTAATAAATCGAAAGGACTGCTGTACTGGGTAGTCACTACAGCCAGGAGATGTTCAGCCTTGCCTTTCTTATTACACGAGGAAATAGGTCACTGGAGTGTCTCTTTGGGGATTATATCATGTCCCAGTGACTCCTTCCTCTCTCTCTCTGTTTCCCAGCTGCCTTATGCCGAGCAGGTCTCCTCTGCTATCCCCTTCCACCCTGATACTGTGCCATGCCTCTAACCCAGAGCAATGGAGTCAGCCATTAATGGGCTGAACCTCTGAAACCATAAGTTCAAAAATTATCTTTTCCTCCTCTGAATTATTCCTGTCAGGGGTTTTGGTTACAGTGATGGAAAATTAACAAGATATTTTCAAGTGTCCTTTGTCCTTAATGTAGTTTTTACACCTAGGCTTGAGGAATACATTTCTATGAAGAACATCTATCATATTATGCTCATGTTCCTATTGATGTTTTTACATATCAGTCAGAAAACTTAGTTAACAGTATATTCACGATGTAACAAAATTCAAGAAAACATGAATATACATGGTTGCCATGATTAGATCATAGATCATAAAACATGGTATGAATTTTTGAACTTTGAATACTTAGAAAATATTATTTAGTGTACTGTAAGCTGTCATTTTTTAGACCTTTTGTTTTTAAACGAAGATTAAATAGTTTGGGAACAAATTCTGAGCATGCAGATATATCAAACTTTGATGCACAATAGCAGTATCTATATTGCAGTGAAGCCTGGGGTTTTCCTGTTGGGCTTTTTAATCACTGAACTCACATTTCATATTTCCATACAATATATCTGTAAACCTGTCTGCCTTATGTGTCTGAAACCATCTGTTCATTGCCTAGTCAAGAGAATAGTCAGACAGAAAGGGGAAAGTGCTGAAGACAGGTGTGCTTAATTCAGTTAGTTGATGGGAAAGAATTTCTGGAATGCCTAAAGAATTGAACCAAGGTGGCAATTATGTAAAACTGAATGTTAAGATTTACTTAGCAATTCTAGCAGCATTTTCTACAATAATGTGTGTATGTTATATGTGCTTACATACATGTATGTATATATATATATATATATATATATATATATATATATATATATATATATATATATGTATGTGCTTACATACTTGTATATACTGGTGCACACCTTATCTTGTATATACATGACTATCAAATTGCAAAAATTTATTGTTCTATTCTGTTAGTGATAATATTTTTTAATGAAATTTTATCCTTTTCACAATTTAATAGATCTAGACAAACTTACACTCATGTAACTACACTCAAAAAAAAAAAAACATGAAGACATATAGAGGAGATATATATTATCAAAGTTAACAGTGGCAGGAAAGAAGATATATTGTTTTGTTCAATTAACCTATTTCTCATATCTTTTTTTTATGACACGAGAAATATGTGCTTAACAAGAAGGTTCACAAAACAGATGTGTTGAATAGTAAAATGGAAACACCTGAACAGATGTATAATTTTTATTTTGCATGAGATGAATAGAGATATTGAGAATGCATTTTGCAAAGCATGAAAATGCTCTTACGTTATGAAAGTGATGAGTTAGAATGGTTTTAGAATCACCCAATGGTTTTCTCTGAAGTAATTAGGAAAGGCCTTCCTAACTACAGACCTTCAAATACTGTGAAGCTTAATATTAGTTAAGGAATTAGTTAAGGAATGTATAATTCATTTCCCACATTTCTTTTTAAAACCCAGTTTTTTTGGTGGGGCACATGTGAGAAAACAACACATAATAATTGGAGGGGATTGTGGAGAGTTAGGAAGGTAGCAGTGGCTTAAATCCTGAATTGGTCTGTCAGGGCTTGTTATTGGAGATATTTGAGTAGGATGGAGCCTTGGAAATTTGTCTGTGTTTTATGCAGGTGTTAGCTTTGTGACAGAGATAGTATGGGAGAGGCAAGAGGTCAAGTTCAGAATGAATCAAAAATTACAATGAACATCAAACACTTGAAGGAAATAAATCAAAGAGAAAAATCAAATACTGATGAAATATTTCTAGTATGTCTATTAATTCCATTGAACTAATTTAAGTCGTTCACTTCAAAAAGTCAAAGTATCTCAATAGCTTTTTCATTAACTTTGGATTTTAAAACAATTTTAAACTTATAGAAGAATTGCAAGTGATCAGAACAGAATCCCTGAATGATAGAGAAGACTCTCTGGGGACAAGGAATGTCACTTGTCCAGTTTTCCTCACTCAGCTTCCTCTAAGGTTAAAATCTTACATCACTATGAGACACAACCATAAATTATTAATAATCAATATAATTATCTCCACAAATAAATTAATATCAGTACAATGTCATTAACTAACTTATAGATTTTATCCAGATTTTTTCAGTGTTTCCACTACTGTTCTTTTTCTATTCCAGGATCCAAACCAGTATATTGCATTAGTTCCCATGTCTGGGAACTCTTCCAGTCTGAAATACCTCATCAATGTTTTTTAAGCCTTTGAAACTTTGAAGAGTACTAGTTGGGGTTTTGGAGAAAGTCCCTAAATTTGGATTCCTCTCATGAATGTATGATACAGAGATAAACATAGATATGTGTGTATACATGAGCTAGTATGAGTACAAGCCTTTTTTTAACACTGTCTGCTGAGAAATTTAGAAGCTCTGTGACTCCAATAGGGAGGAGTGCTCCTAGCACCCAGGTCTTGGTCTTTGATATCATGTTCTAATAAGAGGTACCAGGAATCCTTGAAGAAATGTTTCATTCTAAAACTGCTGATTCTGGGGATGGGCAGGGAAAATACAAAATAAGCCTAAAGCACCTGTGGGCCAAGATGTAAGAAAGAATATTTTTAAAAGATACATAAATAAATGGATGGGAATGTTGTGGTTTGAGTATGAAATGTCCCTCCAAAGCTCTTCTGTTAATGCAGGAATATAGAAAGGTGAAACAACTGGTCTGTGAGAACTGAACCCTGGTGAGTCCATTCTAATTTGAATAGACTAAAAAGGTGGCAAATGTAGGCAGGTGGGGCTTGGCTGGGAGAGGTATGTCACTGGCCACGTACCTGGAAGGGTTGCTCTTCCAATAGGACCCTTCCCACTCCTCTCTCTCTCTCTTCCTTGCTGCCATGAGGACTGCAGCTTCCTTGTGCTATGCCCTCCCTGCATGACTTTATGTCTCACCTGTGGGCCCAGAGCAATGGAACTGGCCATCTTTGGAGTCAGACCTTTGACACTATGAGCCAAAATAAACTTTCCCTCTACTAACTTGTTCTTGTTGAATATATCTTGGTCAAAAGAATGCAAATGCTGATAAACCAGGGGACATTCCAAAAGACTTATAAGAAACAACCTGAAAGAGCTCCAAAAGGTCAAAACTGGATCAATTTGAGATATGAAACAAGTATTGATAATATTTCATAACTCAAATAATGAAATGAATGTCCATGAGTCCATATATATGTGTGTGTGTGTGTGTGTGTGTGTGTGTGTGTGTGTATATATATATATATATATATATATATATATATATATATATATATATATACATTAATGACATTTGCAACTTCAATCAAGCACTTAGTTCATTCTAGCATTTGCCCTTTCTTATTTGTAATTTCTTTTGCACAGAGTGGGAAAGCCAATTGTCATTATCTATAATGTATAGATACTTAATGTACTTATTTGTTCAATCCTAGGATACATTTTATATTGGTTTCAGAATTGCTAACAATAATCTTTTGAAAAATGAATTTTTCAACTATGGTACAGTATTTTCTTTTTAATCTTTAGGCTGACAGCATCAAATCAAAGGACAATTTTATAAAGTTACTTAGATGAGCTCCTTTCTTCCTCCCTCATTTCAGTGCGGTGAATGTGACTCGTTTGTTGCAAACTTAGAGACATTTTTCAGAATCTGCATTCTATCTTGGGTTTCCTTGATAGCCTATTTGATGTTTAAAATTTGTACACAATAAAATTCACCTTTTGTGGTGTATATTTTGTGAGTTCTGACAAATGTATGGAATTGTACGTCTGTTGCCACAATATAATACAGATTACTTCTATCACCCCAAAAGTTCTCAGAAAGGTATTTTAAAAGAAAAAAATAGCTGAATATAGTGGTGAATGCCTATAATCTCAGGAACATGGGATGCTGAGACAGGAGGATTCTAAATTCACGGTCAGTATCAGAAACTTTGGGAAATTCTGCCTCAAAAACAAACAAACAAAGAATAAAAGGGCTGGGAATATAGCTCAGTGGTATAATGCTTCCCTAGCATGTTTAAGGCCTTGGGTTTGACCCCTAGCACCAAGAAAGAGGGAAAGAAAGAAAGGAAGGAAGGAAGGAAGGAAGGAAGGAAGGAAGGAAGGAAGGAAGAGAAAGGAAGGAAGGAAGGAAAAGAAAGGAAGGAAGGAAGGAAGGAAAGAAGGAGAGAGGGAGGAAAGAGAAAGGAAAGAAAAGGAAAAGAAAGGAAGAAAAGAAAGGAAGGAGGGAGGGAGGGAGGGAATAAGGAAGGAAGAAGTAGGCAGAAGGATATGGAGGGAAGGGGGAAGAGATGAAGAGAGAAAAGAGACAATAACAACACTTTAATGTTTAATCAAATTCCAAAAACATGTATGTAAAATACTTGCTGAGTTAGAACATGAATTGAATTCATTCTGATCCCACAATTTTCAGGGAACGTGCTACCCAGCAATGCATCATCAATTGTACACATTTTTCACACCAATATCCCTTAAGTCTCAACACAGTTCAGATGATCATTCTGGGGAAATATCTTCAAGTATTTGAAAAGCTGTGCTTATTTCTTGATGCTCAAAAGGCTCCTGAGAAATGGGCTTAGACTTGCCTTTTCAACCTTATATTTTATCATCTTCCTATTGGCTACTATATTCTGTCCCAGAGGTCCTCAAAGTATTGTCCAAAGACCAGCTCTGTCACCTTCACTTCAGGTCTGGTATCCATGGCTGTCCACTGCACAAATATTGCCCTAATTACTAAGAGTTCATGTTGGAGAAGACAATGATCATCATCATAATAGCTATATTTGAAAGACATCACTTATAAAGAACTTTTATTCTTATTTTATATGTAACTTACAATAATCCTGAAATATATTCAGCATTCCTATTATTGCACTGTCCATACTTAAAGTTGACAAAATTAAGCCTGATTATCTCAAGGATAAAAATCTAATAAATAGCTGAGGTAGAACTTAACCCCAGATCTTTTGCAAATTTCTGATTGTTCTTGTTGTCTATGTTGAAATCCTTCAGTGTTTTCAGGGGTTGGAAAAGATAAAACCAATATATAACCTTAATATGTTCTAGGCACTGTGTAATTTTCCATTATATATCGTATCCAATTTATTGTCAGCTGGTGGCATAGGCCTGAAATACTAGTGACAAGGGAGGCTTATGCAGGAGGTTTGCATAAGTTTCAAGGCCAGCCTCAGAAACTTAGGGAGACTCTGTCTATAAATAAATAAATAAATAAATAAATAAGGATTAAGAATGCAATTCAGTGGTAAAATATCCCTGGTTCTATTCTCAGTATAAATAAATAAATAAATACTATCATTCTTTCAATTCTTTAAGATAACAGTACCAACTGAGAATACTAGAATTCTGAGAAACAGAACAAATTCCCGATATTACTTAGTATATTTCAGACCCAAATTATATCAATATAAATTTGATTTCTTTCAACCAGATCATGCTGGATATTTGTTAAAGTAATTAGAATTAACCTTATCTCTCATTCCAACATTTGGTGTCTCATGATGATGAAGGACCAACCAAGATTCTAATAGGTATTAAATAAAAATGGAAGTCATGCTTTGTAAGGGGTAAACTTGATATCTCTTGTCTTCCCTGAAGTAGAAACGATTTTCTTAACTTTTGCCTACTGACCTTCTGAAGGCTAGGCGTAAGGGAAAAAATTCTAAAGAACTCTAAGAATATAAAAAAAGTATCTACCTCTGTCTATCTAGATACAACTGGATTTGAAACAGGCTCCAGTTCATATTAGTTTATGAAGTTGAACAAATCATTTAATGTCTCTGAGATGTGATTTTATGTTATGTGAAATTGAGAAACTCTCTCATAATGCATTAAGGATCAAATAATATAATGGGCATAAAGTCCACTGCACATCTTGGCAATGTTCATGAGATTAGAAATTTAGGCAGGTAGTATTCAAATTTACTAAGCCAATGAGACAGCCCCACTTTCTGTTAGTGAATAAGCGGTGGAGAGAGTTTAATAAGATTATCATAGAATAATTAAAGAAAAATCTCTAAAAAAGGTAAGTAGTGCTATAAATTAGTTTTGTTTTGTTTTTTTAAATGGTACTGGGAATTGAACCTAGGGCCTTGCACATACTAAGCACACTCTCTACAGCTGAGCTATATCCTCAGTTGGTGCTATTAATTCGATTCAGCATTCAAATTCCAAATTTTCTTAGCCAGTATGAATATACATTCTGTTTGCTTGAGATAATCCTTATATATTTTATGGGGCCCACTTTTACTCTAAAAACATCAGTTTGAATGATAAATTATATGATTATACTATTTAAAAGTGATTTCCCCCATACTTATAAAATCTTTTGTTTTCCTCCTTAAAGATAAATAAAAGAAACTTATTAAACTGAATAAAATCTGTTCTCATTTGAATTTATAAAACACCAATCACAAGCCAAATTTGAAAATATGATACTAATTTTTTTGTAGAATGAAAATAAAACACTATCAAAACAAATGGATATTTGAAATAGAAATGTAGGGCCTCCATTTTCTAATTTCATTGTTTCTCCATTCACCATGAACCCTGAAAGCACAGATACTCAAGTCCTGTGGGCCAATCATATTAAGTTCTAGAGAGTTCAGAGTTGGACAGATGGTTTAGGTATCCTTTTAGTGTTTGTTCTGCCTACATCAAAGAGGAAAAAAAAGTGACAAAGTATTCTTTTTAGAACCTTCTTTCATGAATATACATAAGTTTAGCATTCATGAATCACTGAGATGTAGGAGATTGTTAAATTGCATTTTTTGCTAGAGTTTACAAAAACATATGAGTAATAATACTTTTGACACTTGGGATGTTACAATTCCTGCCTTGGAGGTCAATTTTGAATCTGTTCCACTTCTAGTATCTAGGCTGAAGTGAATTGGTCGTACAAAGATACATTAATAATCAATTCCTGTAGTTCTTTATACTCTTCAGTGACTAAAAAGCTTCGTAGTGGCAAGGTAGGGACCAAAGGTTTGATTCAGGTTATTATTAATAAACATCATAGACTATTTGGTACAATAATAATAATGCATGACAATAAAAAATAAAACTTTTTCAGTAGAACTGACTCTGCTCTTGTTATAGTTTGAATCTTTAATGTCCCCTGAAAATCTCATGTGTTAGGCAATGCTGGAATATATAAAGGTAAAACAAACAGACTGTGATAATTGTAACATCAGTGGTGGATTAATTCATTTAATAAATTAATAATCTAAAAGGACAACTAGGTGGTAACTGTAGGCAATTGAGATATGGCTAGAGGAAACAGGTCATTTGAGGTACAGCCTGGACTATATCCTGTCCCTGGATCCTCTCTCTGTCTTTCTCTTTTCTTCTTCTTGGCTGCCATAAACTGAGCAGCTTTCGTCTCTCATGCCCATCTACCATGATATTATATAGTATCTTGGGCTGGGAGCAATGGAAAAATCCAACCATGGTCTGCATCTCTGAGACCATGAGATCCAAATAAACATTTCCTCCTCTAAGTTTTTTTGGGACATGGGTATTTTGGTAACAGTGTAAAAAAGCTGACTAATACAGCTCTGTTATCTTTACTGACATTATCTTTGCACACAGTTGAGAACAGAAATTGGCTCTAGAATCAACTAGGATCTTGTTTACTTTGTCAAAACACTATACATAAATCTTCAGGTTTACTTTGGTATTTTTGTTGTTGTTGTTGGTTCCAAAATAAAGCTAGCAAATATATTGCAATACTTACCTTTACCTCCATCATACGACAGACAGATGTTAATAAGCTATTTTTTTTCCCTCTTTTGATGTTTCAGTCTTTCAAGGCAGGCTCTTTGTATTAAGTAGCACTAGATTCTTGATGAAATCTATATGTCTTCCCTAGCATAGATATTTACTCAAGTTCAAAGCAGAATGTAACTTTTGAATTTTTATTTACCTTTAAAATCTGCCATAGAAAATTACTTGATTGTTTAGTTCATTCATTTTCTTTTCTATAATTGAGGAGCTTCCCTGTCCTGTTCTTAAAGTTGTTTACAAAGATAAAAACATTAATTTTGTTAACTTTTGCTAGGTGATGCTGAGGTAACAATCAACATTCAGTGATTCCAACAACAAATTTGATTTCTTGATCATTTAACTTGTCTACTGCATGTCAACTGCAGTTCTGCTTCTGTTATACGTGTCTTTATATAAGACCAAGGTCAAGGCATATCATTTACCTGACTCATGACCTTCTCATGGCATAGAAAAAGTCAGAGACCAAACTTCTAATATTTCTTGGAATTCCTATTCAGAATATGGTGTACATCACTTCTGCTACTCTGTGACAAGTCACATGACTACAGATGTCAAAAGGAGGGAGGCCTCATACATCATTTAAAAAGTGGATAGATGTATAAACTTCTTATGGGAAGGTAAGAGAATGTTTGTGAATAATAATAGTCTCTCACATAGAAATGAATTTGTTTATGAGAGCTATGCTCTACAAACTATATGAAACAAGAGACAGGTCTCACTTCTACTTAAAGTGAAGCAAGAGAAGATTCCATTTTTCCTGATTACTTTGGGAGACATTCAATCTCTTGAAAAGACGTAACTATAGATTTCACTTGGGAGCTGTTACAAAAATGGCCAGTACATGAACCCAAGAAATGGTTGATTTTTTTTCCTCAATGTTTTTGTGCTGCTTTGCACCTGGACTCTGTGAGCAAGATCAGAGGGAGCCCACAGAGCATTTTTGCAGAATAATGTCTTAAATGCCCACATAATTTTAATTACAGACCAAGCTTAAATGGATAATTTAAAATATGTTCCAATCATACAGAGAGAGAGTAAATTATCATCTATTATTGACTGAAAGAACTAGAAACACAAACTGTCACTAGGCCTTTTTCTATCATTTAGAGAAACAGAAGAGCATTAAAGAATGGCAAAACCATGAGCCAGGAGAAATGTAGGAGCAAGATTATTTTGTTGTTTTTATATGTTCTTAACATAGAAAGTTTGAAGCAAGCAAAGAAATATAATTTTACTGGGAACATTGATCTTCTATTGTAAAAGAGGGTGAAAAATTTAATCAATAATTTTTAGCATTTGATAACTGTTGGTGGTGGCCGAAAAAAGGAAAGGGAGGTTGACAATACTCAGAGGAAGTCTGAGAGACTTGTCCTAGCAGGTTGATGCAAGATGACTTGAAAATGATACACTGCTGGTGTTCTTTGTCCTGACTATAGGTGACAGATGATGGTACAGAGCAGGCATACAGATTGGGAACAAAAAAGACTAACATTTCAAAGTAAATTTTTACGTATGTTTGGGAGTGGAAGAATAAGGGGCAAAGACATTATACATTTATCAAATGCTTCTGCTCTTTCTATTCAGAGCTTTGGCAGTTCCTGGGAGATTGTCAGAAATGCAGAATCTCAGGCCACAGTTCAAACCTACTGAACTAGAATTTGATTTTACCAAGATCACAGGTGATCTGCATGCACTTTAAGATTTGAGAAACACTTCTCCTGGGCAGTAGCCCCTTGATAAGGAAAGTATTTATTTATACGGTCTCACATAATCATCACCAGGAACTCTAAGCTTGTCTTTCCAAAATTTAATAATTAGAGAACTTAGTCTCAATTATCACACAATGGGCAAACCATATGCAGAAATAAGTAGTGAATTACAAATTTGGATCCAATTCTGTGACTCTTTAATCTTTTTTTTTTTTTCCTTCTCAACCAGCTTTTCTTAATTTTTATCTTTTAAAAACCAGGAAATAGTGGGAAACATAAGATCTGTGTAGCCCTCAGTTTTTTACAGTTCGAATTCTAGTGCTCCCTCTACTTTCCCTCA
The DNA here is from genome assembly GCF_048772815.1 of Callospermophilus lateralis. Taxonomy (NCBI): domain Eukaryota; kingdom Metazoa; phylum Chordata; class Mammalia; order Rodentia; family Sciuridae; genus Callospermophilus; species Callospermophilus lateralis. The sequence goes on along the minus strand of NC_135311.1, from coordinate 86,542,462 downwards.
TGTACCTCCCTCTTTTTTCTGAGTGTTCACAAATACAAAGATGTAGACACTAAAAATAAAAATAACTCAGATATTCGACACAATTCTCATTTATAATTCAAAGAAATAAGGAATATTTTTATGGATAACTGTAGTTTTTCAATTCTGAAAGCTCATAGTTTTAATGAAATTGCCAAAAGATCAAATAGTATGTAGATAGGATAGGCTGTTTATAACTATGTCCCACAAGGATAAAACTGGAACATACAGATCGTAATATAATCATTGAAGCAAAGCTATAAAGGGATTTAAAGATAATCTCATCCCATGCAATCTCATCCCACGCCCTGAGACTTTAGGTGGCTTCCCAAACTCATCTATCACAGAGCTGTAGTTAAAACCGAAGTCTTCTGAGTCCCCATTTATGGTTTATCCATTTCTACTACATATCATATGCCTCTAAGGTGAAGTTGAGAGTGACTATCAATTAGAAATCATTTTGAGAGCACACAAATTTGGATAGTGTTATATAAGGTAAAGAATCAGTACCGTGCATCTCTTCCCAAACCGGCCAATGGTGTATTTACTGAGAGGTAGCTAGGTAGAGAAGCAAGGAAGTAAAGCAAACACCCCCTGATGGGTCCTGGGAGGAAGCTATGCTTTCCCTGCTTGAGCTTTTCTATGAATCCTGTCCAAAAACTGGATTGGATCAAATTTCCACTGAGATCCTACTTGACTTAATCCTTGGCTTGGGGTTACTAGAGAATTAAGGCATATTCAAAAGAAAAGAAAAGGAAAAAATAAACAGCTGGAGTTTGTGTGCTTGAGCATGCTTCTGTGTATGTACACACAATAGTTTAAGCCTGGCTAAGACTTTTACGATTCATGTCATTTCTTGTATAGAGACTTCATCTCGGTTCTTAGTGGTTTTCAGTAATAAGCTATTTGCTTAGCAGGGAAAATAAGTGTCTCTCCCTATGATTGCCAAAATTGTGCTGGTCTCTGTGCAGAACACATTTCCTCATCAAGAACTCAGGCCCTCTAAATAGGACAGAGCAACAAGTATTGGCATGCAGACAGGAACACGCAGAGAGTGCCAGCTGACTCTTCAGTTTCTTTACCAGGTACATAGCAGACATAGAAAAAAGAAACAGCTCAAAAGCTTAGGAAAAGAAAAGGAACATGAAATAAATATGATGGATGAACTAGAAATAGGAAATATTGGAAAGCAGAGAATAATATTGAAGCAAAAGAGCCAGATTAGGCTGGAAAGAATACGGTTTTTAGAAACACTCTGGGTAGGCATACTGACTGTAAGTAATTTATAAAATTCTTAAAATTTTGTACATTTCTTTTTTAAAAAAAACTGCATAATTTGATAATATATTCTTACTTATCTATGTCCATATATAAGGCAAATCATGAAAATACATGCCATAGTTTAACACAATGTCTGGCCCTTTTGAAAACAGGAACAGATTGGATTTGTGCAGCCATGAGCCCAAGAACTGCTAGCAATTGCCAGAAGCCAGGAGTCAGGCGTGGAACCAATTCCCCCGAGTTGCCAGAAGGAACCAACTTTGCCAAATTCTTGTTTTTAAACTGTTGGCTCCAGAACCATGAGAGAATAAATGTCTGTTGTTTAAGTCACCTAGTTTATAGTAATTTTTATTACAGCCCTAGAAAATTAATATAGGTATTTAGGTGCATGGATTTCTAATACTACTTTTAACTTTAAAGTATCTGAATTTTAATATGCTATTGGGTCTTTAGAAAAGAGTATCAGCAAGCTAGGGCAAAATATTTTCTAATATTTTGTATATTTTATACATAAGGAAATTGAGACACAAGGAAGGCAGATAGTAGTAATAAAATTCTTAGCCTACTTTCTAAAAAGCATTTATTTAATGTTATTCTCCATCAGGTAATTGCTATGGTGGTCTGTATGCATCTTCTCATTTAGTCTCAGAAACACTATTGTGAAATGGCTATTGTATCCTTCAGATTAATTAACAAGCGAGTAATTGACAGAGGGAAACCTGAACCCAGGTTCAGTGAAGCACAGCTTTAACAGAGATCAGCAACTTTGCCTGTAGAAGGCCGGGATGTAAATATTATTGACTATCCAGGGTAAAGGATTCCTCAGCACTTATCCACCCCATTTGTAAGTTGCCTAAGATAGGCAAATGGACAAGGCTGTGCTCCAACAAAACTGTATTTATTGCTATTGAAATTTACGTTTCTTATGATATTTGTGTCATAAAAATATTATTCTTTTGATTTATACAACTACTCAGAAAGCTAAAAGCCAGCCAGGTGTGGTGGTGCACACCTATAATCCCAGCATCTCAGGAGGATGAGGCAGGAAGATCACGAATTCAAAGCCAGCCTCACCAAAAATGAGTCACTAAACAACTCAGTGAGACACTGTCTCTAATTAAAATATAAAATAGGGCTTGGGATGTGACTTAGTGGTCAAGTGCCCCTGAGTTGAATACCCAGTACCGGAACCAAAAAAACAAAACTAAAAGCCATTCTTAGTTCATAGGCTTTAAAAAAAACTGGTAGTAACTGGATATGGCTCATGGGCAGTAGTTTTCAGAACCCTATTTTAACCCTAAAAGACAGAAAGGGCCGGCATGATAAAGACTTGGGAACTAAAAGTTAAAATATATTCTAGTATGATTTGAATATTAATAAACTGAATTTGGGAACAAACATTTTGTCTCCATTTTCTTTCTTTGCTACATTTCAAGAATTCAAAAAATTTAAAAAAGTGGCATATCTGGCATATAAAATGAAATATTTCCCCTCTTTTCCACATTAAAGTGAATCAGATTGAACTGGTGATTAGGGTCTTCTATGAAAGAAAAGTGTGAACATCTTTGGTGTAGAGGGGATGTGGGTGGAAATCAGAATGGGGAGGTTTGCTCATACAGTAATCTCTTTTTATCTTTGTAGGATACAATTCCAGATGTTTCTGTGATGCTTGAAACTACAACTGAAAAAAAAATACACACACACACACACACACACACACACACATATATATATATATATATATATATATTTTTTTTTTTTTTTTCTATGCACACATACCTGGGATAAAGTTTAATCTAAATTAGGCTCACTGAGATTAACAACAATAACATATTAAAATGGAACAATTATAGCGATTTACTGAAATAAATACTTTAAAATGAGTTATGAGTTACTTATTGTTGGAATTATCCATGTAATATTTGCAGACTGTGGCTGACTGTAACTGAAACCATGGAAAGTAGAATCATGAATGGAAGGAACTACTGTGCTGAGGACAAACAAGAGACCTTTAGAGATCCAGTTTGTGTCACACTAAATTAGAGGAACTTGCCAAGGAATGACTATTAGAGGTTGTCACCTTTGGATCTATAATGTCCTCAGAAGTGTTGAAGGTTTGTTCCCCATGCAACACTGTTCAGAGGCGGGGCTTTGGGGAAGGGCTCTGACCTCACCAGTGGATTAACTGACCCATTGGCAGCTGAAAGGACTACTGGGAGGAAACTTTAGAACTTGGGGGCCAGCTGGAGGAAATAGGTCACTGAAAGTGCTTCAGAAGTATACTTCCTGTCCCCAGCCCTTCCCTCTGTGCTTCCCAGCCACGTGAGCTGAGCAGCTTTCCTCTGCCACGAAAGGCTCAAAGCAATGGACCCAGCTGACCATGGACTAAAACCTCTGAAACCCTGAGACAAAATAAATTTTCTTCCTTTATGTTGTCTATGTCAGATGTTTCGGTCATAGTGACAAAAAGCTAAGACAGAGATAGAAAGTATTTTAGGAAACACAAGCTAAGATTTCATGCTGGGGAGAAACCAGTACAAGACAGTGTTGGAGGGAGCTGGCCTTTTGCCAGTCTGGAGTCCTGCCTTCAAATTATCTGCAATCAGACCATAAGCTAGTTGATCCCACTCTAGCAGCAGGTAGGAGCTACACATTTTCTTTGCTATGACTCATCAATTACATACACAGTATGACTAATCCTAGAGATATCTGTGTCCTTTCACCCCTGTGGATAACACATCTCCATAAGAACAGGCCACCTGCTATGACCCTGGAGGACAGGGCCTCAGCCTCCCTACTTGGATGGGAGGCACAATGAGCATTTGTGACACATCTGCAGAAAGGGAACGCCGAGTTGGTCTTCTTTGCTTATGGGTTTGGTCTCTGGTTCAGCACACATCTCTCTTTCTGCAATCACATTTAAAATTTTGAATGTAAGTTAATCAATTTATTATCCCATAAAAACTTTGTAGTTGATACCGATGGCAGAAGTAAAGAATACAGGGAAGGGTGGCATCAAAGGATTCACACTAGGTATTGTCTTAGTCCGCTCAGGAAGCTGTGCCAGAATATGATAGACGGTGTGGTTTATAAACAGAAATATATTTCTCACAATTTTGGAAGCTGACTTCCATTCAGTGTCCCATTCAGTGACTTGCATGGGCCCATCCTTCTTGGTACTTTCTGACTATCTTCACTTAGTGGAGAGTCCGACAGGTCCCCTCAAGCCTCCTTCATGAGAGAACCAGTCCCATTCATGATCTGATCACCTGTGAAAATCCTCCCCTCTCAGGATCATTATCTTGGGGTCCAGATTTTCATATGAATTTGGTGGGGGAGGTATATAAACATTCAATCTTTAGAAGTCTAGTAAAAGCTTTCTGATTCTTTGAGGATAATTGAAGGGAAAGACATAAACTGAGAAAAGAATATATGTCTCGATTTTATTTAGGGCAATGCAAACCCATGGCATTCTTTTCTCTCCCCCCTCCCTTTTTTTTTGTTCTTTTTTATCTCTATTTCTATCATATTTCCAAACTATCTACTTGAGATAAAATTGATTAAGTATTGCAGAGTTTGGAGCAATTTCAAAAGTGCATTTTTTTTAATATAGATTCTGCTGTGAATGTAGTAGCTGGGTCTTAGAAAAATGGCTTGAGGGAAGATTGTTCTAAAAATAATATTTCTAGCAAAAGGCAGAAATGATATAGAAATTGATAAGCATTTTCTATTACCTATACTGTAATCTAATAGTCAGAGCTTTATTTGAACAGTGGCATTTTCTGGTAATAATGTTTATATGTGGCCTTTTTTCCTGCTTTCTTGAGATTTAGAACACAATTCAAGTAAACTGTGCATTTGATCTATTATTATTTGATTTCCACATAATGTGTATGTATGAGTACAGTTTTTGTGTTATTTATTCTAGATTCTTACAATAATTGATTTCTATTATTGTTCAGCTCACAATAAAGTTTACCAGTACAATATACATTGAATGTTTGGGTCCCCCTCAAACTTATATGTTGAAATACTAAACTCCAATATGATGACATTAGGAGCTAAGGCATTTATGAAATAATTAGATCATGATGAGGGATCTACATGAATGGGATTAGTGTCCTTATAAGAAGGACCCAGGAGAGTTCTCTAACCCTCCATCCACCTTGTAAGGATACAACCAGAAGTCTGTGTTCCATTATCCACAAAAGAAGTCCCTCTTCAGAAGCCCAACCATGCTGGCACCCTGATCCTGGACTTCCAGCTTCCAAAATAGTAAGAAATTTCTGTTGTTAATAAATCACTCAGTCTATGGTGTTTTGTTATAGAAGCCTGAACTAAGAGAATCAGTAGATACAATATGTAATTTCATCGCACCCATTCAGTTGTACTATGTAACAAGAGAAAAAGAAATTTTATTTTCAGTTGAATTATTGATTTCCTTGGCTGAGATAAAGAAGTCCTTTTTATTAACCCATCTATGAAATAGGCCTGCCTAATGGTAGATACCCATTCTAATCCAGATTTCCATAACTTACACCTCAGAGTATGATGAGCTCTAATGAAGAATCACTTCTGCTGGCTACACTCCACGTACCACTGATCTACTCTTTTACCCCTGAGAGTCTGTCTTCAGAACCAGGTGCAAAACCTGGGAAGCAGGAACAAGGGTTGCTTTCAGGAGTCCTCAATGACCTTGGAGGTAATCCCTAAATTCCAGATGAGCAGACTTAGAAAAGAAAGTAATTTTTTTTATCAGTAATCAAATATTTATTGAAGTTACTATGTGACAAGTCCTAGATGAGTGTTAGATTTTCCAGTGGTAAATAAAAACACAGAAGATGTAAGTATCTTCTTACAAAAATATATGAAATAAAATGGAAGTATATGAAATAAAAGTATATGAAATAAAAGTATATGAAAAACACATACACATATAAATACATGTATAGAAAGCATATATTATATGTATTATGTCCACACATATACATGTGTTTAAAGTAAAATTATAAGAATTTGATGAATATTTTATATGTGCTTATGTAACCTTGTTATCTGTTGTTAGGGATAATGTACGAATTTTAAAATCTTCAAATTTTTAATTTACAATCTTAGAAAAATAAATGAATCACTTCATATATAAAGAAATTCACTAAAAAAAGAGACAAAACAATCTGATGGAAAGGGGGTTGAGAGAAAGGGGAAGAGGGATTTGGAAAGACAGCCCACACAGCATGAGCCTGGCAGAGAGAGAAGAAAACTATATTTGAGCAGTTAACAAGAGTTTTAGTGCATTTCACGGAGAAATGGATAAGGAAATTTATTATTGTTGTTGGTGTAATAATCTGGTGTCTCTCCTGCATGCATAAGAAAATTTCCAGTAATGATCTAGATCACCGTTTAAGGCTTTTGAATTTATTTTTTTATTAAAATGAAATAACCCTGTTTTATTGGGGCTGCACATGGTTCTTGCCCTAAGTGCAGAGCTGAGATGATAAATATCTTGTGCTTGAGTTTTATTTGGGTTGCTGTGAGAGACAGCTGCAGTGCTTCCTTGGCTAATGGAGACAGAGGCATTGGTATACATGAAGTCATTGAGGGATTCTCTGCCTGGCTGAGCTGTAAACTATGACTTGAACCATATGTCAGGAGACACTTGGAACAGTTCAGACACGAGTGTGGCTCGCCATCTCCTCCTTCTTGTCTAATCCTTGTCTATTTCTTTTCTAGTGGTAGTGTACTAAATTGACAAAATGAGGTTCTAGCCTCATATCTACTGCTACACTAGTTCTGTGTCTTTGCATTCTTCTTGTTCTCTTGATGTCTGTTTCCTTAAAACACACAAACACACACACACACACACACACATACACACACTCACACTCACAGTTCTTATGCAAGACAATTTAAGGACCAAAAACAGTGTTTTAAAGTACTTAGTTAATTAGAAAATTTTTTATCTTTTGTTGTTTTATAATTTGTTGACACACATAAGACGTTTCTAATGAAAGCCCACGATTGAAAAGAATTGTGAGAAGAAACTGTTTAATAATTTTCTATGTCTTGTAAGTCAAGAAGCTGTTTTTAATTTGTCATTTTTATAGGCTTGGATTTTTTTATATATGACCTTTTTTTGACAAGTTACATATACTCATTATACTTATACACCAATGCTACAGACATTGCATGGGACTTTAAATTCATCCTTCCTACCTCAATACAGCTCATTGGTGGTCAGAATATACTTTTAATTTTTCCTATTACCTCTTGCACAGTAACTGGAGTCATATTCTGGAACAACGTGACTTTAAAAGAAATAAACTGGGAAGTGACATACAGCATTAACAATGCTGCCAATATCAGTGCCACATGTCAGTGTCACAGTCAAATATACTTTTCATGTATAAGGTACAATTAAAATCACTGTATTATAAATACATTTCTTATTTGTAAACTCATCCTTCCAGGATAAGCATTTCTTGTTACACAGTAAAATATTTTTAATATACCTATAAACTTTGTTTATACTAGTTACTTATTATCACTTTTTAAAAGAAAATGTTCTAAAATATTGCTGTATCCCTGGTCACCTATATCTGTTAAATATATGAAGGAACAGCAATTAAACTTGATAAGCAAATCATTGTAGCCTTACAGGGAAAAACTAACAACATGAGTTTTAGCTAAATTGATGAAGAGTTAACAAAGTAGTTGGAGGTGATGGCTTAGTCCAAAGCATTAGTAATCACTGCTGTTGTTGTGTTTTTAGATGCTTTTGTTGGTTTTATATTCATAGAAAAAGAGAATGTTTTGCAAATGTCTAGCATGTACCCTCCCTCTCTTTTGATGCCTGTATTGAACCAAACACAGGAAATGCACATGCTAAATAAATGCTCTACCCTGATCTGCACTGTCCTTTCAGTCCCATGATGTCTCTCTTTGATTCTAGGTATGTTAGCTAATTGCCAGATTAAACTGATGGTGTGTCAAGCAGCATAAGGAAGTTTTCACTTTAGACCTCATTTAAACATGATAGATTAATGGGTTAAGGGCTCATATATCCTATAAAAAATAATATTAGAAAGTAGGACACATTTTGGCTGTAAATAGCATTTTATCATCACTTCCTTTTTGTTCATAAATTTATTTTGGGACAGACTTATCTGAAGTTTTTTAAAAGTTAAATCAAGGATCTACATGGTTTCAGTGTCTCACAAAGTGTATTTAGGGAAGTTGACGTTATTTTATCAATTCAGAACTATTCCCATAATTCCCTGAAACCCTAGCACATCTATTACTAATGATATCTGGAGCTGGCATCATGGATTTACCATGCTTTAAATATAAATAAGTACTTTTTAAATATGATTTATCAATCAATTTTTCCCAGATTGAAATTAAAGTAATTGACTACCACATATAAAACTAACAACAATAACATATTTCCAAATCTGATATGTGAGCTCATTATGTTCATAGTAGATGTTTTCAAAACCCACATTTGGGAATGTACATTTTCAAAAGTCAAGGGTGTGAGAATGACACTAATGAGCCTTGACATATCATAGCTAATTTTCACACAACATACAGTACAAGACCAGAATGGGGCAGCGGAGACAGAGAATTCTTTGTACTGTACATTCACAGCATGTTTTGGCCATTCTCTGGAACTTTAATTTTTCAGATTAACTCTGAGTATTAGCCTTTGTCTTTCATATGAGAATACTGATGACTTCTGGGTTTAAATAGGCTTTATTTCAGCCCAGCACAAATGATTCATTAGAGTTCAAAATTTTAACAAGCCATCTAAGCAATGGTGACCTCTTTGATCCCCATTCCTTATTCTTAATCACAGACAGCTACTGAAGGGGTCTGTTAGGCTCGTGACACATAGCAACGCTAAACCAAGGCAGAAAGCAGGCTATTGAGATTCTGAGAAACTAACTGCTCTTAGGTAAAAGGGCAGTAACAAGTGAAATGCAAGTCTCTGTTCAGACCAAAGCCAGGCCAGCATAGCTGTTGTTTCAAGGGCTTCTTTGAGTAGCATGCTTAGAACACATATATATTTTTAGTATTAACAGGATATAATATGTTTCACACCAGTACCTCCCACATTAACTCTTTTCTTGATATTGAGAAAAGCAAAGCATCTGGTTCTTCTGATTGTCAGGCATTTTAAAACACCATGAACTCTAGTTTAAGCATTGACTTCAAACACAGGGGCTGGACTTATATGCTTGAGTTCTGAAGGCTTTACATAGCAGGCTTATAAGAAAACATTCCTTTAAATATAGTGTGTTCAAACTTAATCTGCAAATGCATACGCATGTTAACTTACTTGAGGTTCAAGTTATCACTATGGAAACAACAGTAGCTAATATGTGTCTGACTGCACTTGTAGTTGTGCTAGACATTAATAAATGGTTTGTTACATTTTCAAAGGGACCCTTAGAAGAGTATTCAGTGAACACTTGATAAAGAGTTACAATTAGATTGATTTGCTAATATCATCTTTTCAAAAAAAAATTTCTTTTGGTAGCTGTAGATGGACAGTATGCCTTTATATTATTTGTTTATTTTTATGTGGTGCTGAAGATCGGACCCAGTGCCTCATACATGCCAGGCAAGTGTTCTGCCACTGAGCTACAGCCCTAGCCCTGCTAATATCATCTTAAAAATAGTTTTTAGTTACTGAGAAGATGGGTAAAGTGCTTCTGGAGAAACCTAAGTTAGAAAATATCCAGAGGCTGAATTCTTATAAGGAAAGGTTTTTTTGAGAATCCCCAAGTGCGAAGAATCTCCCTTTCCCACATATTAAGTCAGTAGACACTGCTTCTGGTTTAGGAACATTGTGGACATGTTTAATATGGCTATGGATCATTTTGTGTTTGATGTTACAGAAAAGAAAAAGGAAGTAAAGATAGAGGATGTTGTAATCTATATACATAGACAAAGAAAGACTCAGAGAAAACCTGAAGAAATTCAAAGTTGGAAATATATACTACTACAAGAAAAGGAGTCAGAACCGTTAGATGTTATGCGTATTTTGTGTTGCTGATAAAATTGCCTTTTTTTTTTTTTGTACAAGGGATTGAACCCAGCGGCACTTATTCACTGATTCACATTCCCAGCCTTTTTACGTTTTATTTTGAGAAAGGGTCTCACTAAGTTGCTGAGGCTGGCTTTAAACTCACCATCCTCCTTCCTCAACCTCTGCAGCTCGGGAGTATAGGCATGCACCACTATGCCCAGCAAAATGGCCATTTTTGTGAGATTAATGATGCAACATAGGTTTTAGATTTATGTCATTAAATGTTTGATTTATATGTCTTCCCCTCTTTTGAATCCATGGTCACCATGAAACCAAATTGTCATTTGGTATTATCTGTATATTTGCCTATGTTGGAGAGAATAACCGGTTGTACTTCGATATTTTTTTGTCCTCAAGCCATGATTTCTAACAATGAATTAAAACAAATTATAACTTTGATGTGACTTCTCTTATGACTTTACATTAGGGACAGGATAAACTGATCATGCCAATATGTATAATATAATCCAAGTAATCTCTTATTATAAATTAATACATTGGTATTCTAGAGTCTAATCAGAATATATATGTATATACATATATATGTATATATGTATATATATACACACACACATATATATATAGTGTGTGTATAATATATGTATATATATAAGTATATATATGTTACCACTATATATATATATATATATATATATATATATATATATATATATATACACACACACACACACACACACACATATGTTATATATACACACACACACATATATTTTTTAGAAAGCATCAGTTTGTCATATTCTGCTAAATCCTATAAAGCAGACTAGAAAGAATCTCAAGGTCTTGGAAATAGGAGGTCCAGAACCTAGAATATGGTGTGCTAACTAATTAGCTCTTCTGAAGCTCAACCAGACTTCCCTGTAGCCTTGTTATCTAACTAAGTATGTCCCTTGAACTCACAGTATCATTCATCCCTGAGAATTAGAAGTCAGCCTCTGATACAGAAGCACAGAATCAAAGTCTGCATTTTAAAAAGTTCCTTGGTATATGTGTAAGCATGATAAATTTTAAGATGTACACCAGGGTTACAGCCACCATTTTTACCTCTCCCTCTTTGTAGACTGTTGGGGGGACTCTCCTTCCTAGGACTCTTGAGTTTCTTCATGTTTTGTTGTTATATAATTTAAGGGGAATGACAAGGATAAAACAAAACAAAGTAAAAATAAAACAAAACAAATCCCTGGCCAGGTGCAGTGGCATACACCTATAATCCCAGTGATCTGGGAGGCTGGGGCAGGAGGATTGTGAGTTCATAGCTAGCCTCAGCAACTTAGAGATGAGGCCCTGAGCAATTCAGCAAGACCCTGTCTCAAAATAAAACATAAAAAGGCTGGAGATGTGGTAGTGATTAGGCACTCTAGGTCCAATCCCTGGTGCCAAATAATCAAACAACAAAAAAACTGAATAAAAAATGAAAAAGGAAATACTCTTATGCAGACCATGTCTTACAGAATGAGACAATGTATCCTAAGACAAAGAGCTGGCCTACTTATTGCTGCTGTAAAATACTGGGTTCCGTAATGTTGATTACACCAAGATTACGGAACCCAGTATTTTACAACATGCCTGCATGTTCAGGCATTCATCTAGGAAATCCATCTTACCTTGTAGGCATTGGGGCTCATGAAACTAAAACAAACATGCTGACTCACTGCCTACTGTCTGTGCTGTGTATAATAAAGTCATATCTCTGAACCCAGGAGCTGTGTTTTCTGCCAGCATTCATGAAATTGTGGCAAGTTATCATTAGCTTATAAATTGAGTAAAATCTCAAGACACTTTACACTTATCGACACTGTTTTCTGTATTCCTTTCTTTTCTTTTAAACAGAGTTTCAAAATATAAGGGTAGAAGAACTGCGTTCTTTTCTAGGTTCTATCATGGATAGTAATACCAAAGAAGAATTACTAACTCTTCTTTTGGGAATGATTTCTTTACATATAATATAAGAGAAGGAAGGTGAGGAATGAGGTAGGCTATGGGAGTTCATAGATGGGTAGTAACTTAAGGTCAGCATTCATGTCTTAAAAAGGCTTTGTTAATTCTTTTCCTCTAAGATTTAGCTCATTTCTTTGTGAGTTGGAGATAGCAATAAATTTATGCTCTGTTTCAACCTAAGGAGATTCTTTTAGAAAACCTTAGTAACTTATTTGCCTTAGCTTACCCTAATTCTACATGAAAGGATGTGCATATGTTCTGTGCACACACAATGTCTTATTTGGTGAAGACAATTACTCATTGAATTAAAAATATATGATTCAGTTTGATTTTGATATGTTCAGATCCTTATTCATTTGAAGTTTTATGGAGTGTGGGCATCTTTGAAAGACAAACGATTTGTTCATGATTTAATATAAAATTCTTTTGAGACTAAATGTACAATGTGATGATTTTTAAGAAGAGAAAACAAGAGAAGAAATCAGAAGGCTAACATGTTTTCTGAGCTATGCCACTTTCAGACTCACAAACTTAGTATAGTCCTAGGTCCTCTTCAGAGATGCAGGAAGAATGCACCTTCGCTAAGGGAGTGTTCACTTATACTCTGTAATGAGAACTAATGGGAAGACTGGTAATTTATATTCTGCAACACTGAAAAGCCAAATTGCTTTGGACCCCAAGTAAAACTGTAAAGAAATAACCACAAAGCATCATATTCAATATAAAAGGAAACTAATATGTTTGTCACGGTGAACTATGAGGGCACAGACCATGGAGCGTGTAGTAATCCCCCTCTTATTCATGGTTTCATTTTCCAAGATCTGCAATGGAATTCCTGGAGTTGAAAAGTCCCGAAATAAACAGCTCATATGTTTTAAATTGAACCGCATTCTTGGCAGCATGATGAAACTTGTGTCTTCTTGATCTATTCTTCCCAGGATGTGAGTGAATGATTCCTTTGTCCTAGGCATCCACATTGTACATGTTAGCATATTTTAGTCACCTAGAAACTGTCTCAGTTAACAGATTGACTGTCTTAGTTGTGCAATGCTTATGTTCAAGTAACTCTTATTTTAATTAATGATGGCCCCAAAGTGCAAGAGTCATGTTGCAAAGTAGGCATCAGGCATCACATGTATCAGGACAGATTAACTTGTGTTTTGTGGCAATTCTGGAGGGCATATAGGAAAAATATAGTACATAATGTGTTTCAGTGTATAGTTTCAGGCATCCACTGGGGGTTGAAGGATTTATCTTTTACAGATAGTGGGGACTACTCTATTGGCCTTCCATCTAAGCTCATTACTTCAGATTTCCTCAATGTAGCTGTTATTTGATTGAGAGGGAACAAAGTGGGTGGTAAGTGAAAGATTTTAGTTACTGGAATTAAAAACCTCTTCACCAAAGGAAAAAAAAATCTTCATGATTCCTAACAATGAAATTAGGTATATAGGAAACATACTCACATTTTGAGCAAATCCTTTTGTCAAAGAAACCACAAGTTTGGACTAGGATTTTAGTTGTTTACCCTTACAGAGAATTCTGTGTCCCGATTATGCACCAGTACAAAGTTGGCCACATAAGCTGTTCATCTGTTGATGATTTTGTCAGATATTGTCATGGAGCACAGTGTCCAAAAAACATATTCCAAGAGGACAAACACAAGGGCCACTAGGGGCAATGGATTGGGAGTTCTTCCCAAGAGACTAGAGTGAATTGCTGCCCAGTAAGCTACTTAAGGATCATTCCACTGTTGGAAAAATGAGTCCTGACTCTTGCAACAGGCAGGATCTGATCGCTGCTATGGTTAAGTGAATGCTGTGAGTTTTCTTTTCTCATGTTCCCAGAATAAAAGTACTATTGCAGTTTTCTGGAGCATAGTCCATCATAGTGTGCTGACTTGTGTGTGACAGAAAGTATTCGTTTTAACCCTCAGGTCATCAGACCAGATGCTTTCAGGCTGATACAGAGAAAACTGTGTTAACAGCCAGAGATCCTGCTCCTTAGTTAGATCCAGTCTTTGAATGGAAAACTATGATTTCCTATCTTTCATGGAAATGAGTGGATTCTACACATAGGGAGAGCATATGCCTGGCTAGTTGGATAACAGAAGATTGGATTGTGATAAAAAATAAATGTTTTCCTTCAACATTTATCATATCATTTCTCTGTTAAAAAGAAAAACAAAAAAGTAACTGTATATTTTTGCAAAGAATACTAACAAATAACAGAACATGATCCCCAAACTCTCACACAGCCGGCTAAATAGCCAGGTCAGTAAGAACCAGTGGCATATGAGATTTTTGAGATGTATTCATAAAAGAAGACATGGAGACCTTTTCTTCTCCCTAAAGCATGAAGTATAGATATGATGCATTGAATAGAAACGGCCATCCTGGACCATGATGTGTCCTTGGGAATGGATGTTCCAACTTGGAACAAAATCCCAGGAGGAAGTTCATCCTTGATGCACTGATATTTTTCTAGCCCTGAACTGTTTATCCCAGGCTTCTGTGTGCGAGAGACAGTTTTATCTTGCTTGTCATTGTTATGTTGAGTTTTGCCACTTGCTACTGTTCCTAATCCTAACAAACAGAGATGCTTTAGAAAATTTATCTAAAGAAGAGATTTACAAAACCTTAACCTTTTTTGTTATAATATTAAGAAATATAAATGATATGTTAGTTCTTAGAATATTCCTGTTCTTCTGGTGGGGGAAGGGTCTCTAAATACTTTGCTTAAATAGAATTTTAATGGTAAAGTAGAATGTAGATAAAATAACTGCTCTATTTCTTAATGATTTAGACATTAAAATTTCAAAAGTCATTTAAAACAAGACAAGTGTAAGAATTGTATAAACTTTACAGAATTACCTATGAAGAAATCTGTTGTATGGCTGCAACCTTCTAAAAGCTATCAGCATTTTTGGAGGAAGATCTAAACCCTTATTTAATGAGAGCATAAACAAGTACTTGGACTTATTGTGTATTTGCTGGTCTTTTAGCAATACATATAATGGTGGTCACAAAAAAACAAATTAATATTGGGTGATTTTTTAATCTAACACACACACACACACACACACACACACACACACACACAGAGTCAGTTCCAAACATCACATTAGGTTCCAGATCTTTTCTGTTATCTGCCTCTGGGATAATCATTTCCATTTCTGCTCTGAAGTCATCCTCTGTCTACTTTTGTCACTTTGTTGCGCTCTCCTTCTTGAACAATAGTAACAATACTGACATAGTACAATATTTTTTACAATTGTTAAGGCTAGGCCTATCTCATGTTGAATTCAACTATTGTTAAATCAAAAAGGATAATAGTGTTGTCTTTACATTTGAAGATAATGTTTCTGAATCACCATCAGCAGAATACTTGCTTAGAGCTGTTATTTTCTAGTACCAATACACATTCTCTAGCTGAATTTCTGAAATCATGATTATCTGTATCTAGATATAGCACTGCAGTCCACCCAGCATTTCCTCATTCTCTATTGAGCCCAGATACTAAGTCTGATCTTGCAACAGCCATAGCCTGTAAATGCTGCACTAATTCTCTCTCTCTCTTCCCACTCCCATCAGCTAGTGCAGGGTGTATAGGGTGTATACACAGGGATCTATATTGTGTGTATTTATTAACAGAGGGGATGAATTTGTGCTAAACATCTCAGCTCTCTCACCTTGCTCCTGTTACGTACTAATTTCCAGACACCAAGCTGGGACTAGTGATAGAGGCTATTAGAGACGAAAGCAAAGCAAAACAATAAACAAAGACATAACAAAAAAGCAAATGTAAGTT
Source organism: Callospermophilus lateralis (assembly GCF_048772815.1). NCBI lineage: Eukaryota > Metazoa > Chordata > Mammalia > Rodentia > Sciuridae > Callospermophilus > Callospermophilus lateralis. Next base: position 86,526,306 of record NC_135311.1, on the reverse strand, counting down.
GTCCTATCCAGAACTTAACTCTTCCTTATACTGGTGACAGTATATACTACACCAGATATTTCACTGTATAGCCAAACTATGAATAAATAAATTAATAACTATTTTTATAGGGCTGTTTTCCAGGACATATAAATTATATGTATTAATTAACTATATCCATGTCATTATTAACCAGGAAATTCTCTAATTAGAAGGTAAGGTGTTACAAATCTATATATTAAAGTTCTCTATGGATCGATTCAGTGGCAAAAGGATTTAATTCTATTATATACTCTGAGACAAAGAATTTGGCTCCTTTGTGTTTTTGGAGAGCTTGTTAAAACATCTTGCATAATTTGAAAGAGAGGTTGGCCTATACAATTACATTATAAATTAGTGGACAGACTTAAAAGTGCGCTAAAAAAGTTAGGGAAACATGTATTAGTGAAAGGTTAGACATCTCATTAAGCAGTTCAGTGCTAATTATCTTATTATTTGAACAGCATAATAGATCAACAGAGTGGAATAATTGCTCTTCTTTAAAATACAATTTGGCACAAATATATATGATTTTCTAGAAACATATAAAGCACTGATGAATAAGAACATGAATGCGAGCAGTGCCAAAAGTGGTAGAGGAATTAAGGAAGAAACTCAAATAGCCTCATCTAAGTGATGGGTTATTCCTCAGGCACAATAAGACATCTTAAGAATCAAGGTATTACATTTCAGGAATTCTATTTCATGTTAAGTATAGTCACCCACATTTTAAAAGCTATTTAAATCATAAATGAAAAGATAATTTTTGCTGATGACATTTGATCCAGCAATCTCACTACCATGTGTGTGTGTGTGTATGCAGGACATGAATTTAGTATTTTAAAGAGTCATGTTTATTCCCACACTTATTGCATCACTATTTACAATAGCCAAGAAATGGAAATAACTTAAGTGTCTGAAAACTAAAAACGGATAAAGAAAATGCAGTAGATACACACAATGGAATACTAGTTAACTATATAAAAAAAAGAATGAATTGCCTTACATGAATGGAACTGGAGATCATCATGTTCAGTGAATTAAGCCAGGCACAGAATTTAAAGTACTTCATGATCTCACATATAAATGGAACTTTTAAAGGTTGATTTTATAAAAGACTGAATAGAATGGTAGTAACCAGAGGTATGGAGATCAGGGGAGAGACAGAGATTTGGAGAGTTTGATCAATGGGTACTAACTTAGACTTAGAAATAAGAAATTCTAGTATGCTATTGTACAGTAAATGATAATGTAGTAGATATTTCAAAAAGCTAGTATAAAGGAGTTTTAATTATTTTACCATCAAAAAATGGTAAATGTTTGAGGAGACAGATATGTTTAATCTCAATTAAACATTACCAAAATATCATAATGCTCTATAAATATCTACATTTTTTTTAGTTTTATTTATCAATTAAGAAATTTAAATTAGCAGACAAAATCAAGCCCAAAGTAAAATGAGCAGTCTCCAAAAATTTGAATATCAAGGTATCTTAGCTTATCTTTGTATTTCCAGAATAGCATAGGATTAGACATTCAGGTCAACAGTTTGAATAATGACAAAAAGAAAGAAAAGAAAGAAAGAAAGAAAAAAAAGAAAGAAAGAAAAGTACTGGAGTTTTAAAATTTTGAAGTAACGGTTAATCTTTCTATACCAAAGTATGCAGTTTACAAACTATGGTTTACTTCCTTTAAAGTGTTCAAATATTTTTGAGGGAAGCAGATGGTATGAAAGAACTAATTCCATTTCTTTCAAAGCAGTTTAAAATATGTATTCCTTCTCCCTTGACTCTGGCCAGGTTAGAGGAGAGATAACAATGGATTTGGATCCTATTGTGATGTTAATATGAGGCTTTAAAAGTTTTTTATGACTAGATAATATATTTTTCCCCTCTGGCTTCATTGGATTAAAATATTACAATATAAGCATCCCCGGAGGTCTGATAATTTAAGTCTAAAGAAATAATGTTGCTTAAAACCTAGTGTGGAGTAGGAAAGGCATAGTCAATTACATAAGAGGAAAATATTTTGTGCTGCAACAAATTTAAAGAAATATAGCATACTTGTGAAAATACTATGTATGCATATATATAGCACAGAGACACTGCAAATCTCAATTGTATCAGGGACCATTACATGGATTAAGAGATGCTTAATTACATCTTCCTTACCTCAAAATAAAATTAAGGGTATTATGTATACATAGTGAGAGGGATTGAAGTTATATGAGGAAAAAGAAAAGCTACTAGTATATGAACTTTTACCATGTGCCAAATACTTTATACTTATTTAATTCTTCCAACTCCATGTGCATTAATTATTATTAATTCCAATTTATAGTTGAGCAATTTGAAGATAAGAAGGATTATATAATTTGACTAAGGTCAGACAGTTTATATGTGGAGGAATCATGTTTTTCTTTATAGCCAACTGAATTAAATAATGGAATATTGAACCTAACTGGTACCAGTTCATGAGAACAATAGTTAAATTTTTAGGGATTCTGTGAATGCCTCATGAAACATGGCCACTATTAAATTATATAACCTTACATAATAAATTGTATTAATAACCTTATATTAATAAATTTGATAACTACTCAAACCTTATCACTTCAAAATTATATTTTATGATCTTCAGATTATTTACATCTATCATATTGTATTGTAGAAATATTGTATAATGAAGTGCTACAGTGCATTTCCTCCCAACTCATCATTCAGTAACATCACTTTGGTAGCCTGAAATCACCCATAGTAGGCACATTTATACTATGAAAACTGGCAAATGTTCCTCACAGGGGTTGATTTATTGTTTTACTGATTGTCTTGACTTAAGAGAGTAGGGACAAAAGTGTTAATGGAAATTAAACACAAATGTGTGTTAAGTCTTCATCTTTTACATTGCAAATAACACAAAACATTGAGGGACTTTTATGGCAATGTTTCAAATTATTCTTTTATTCCACAAAGAAGCTGCATGTGTTATTTTCATCTTAATTTTTATCATAAATAAAAATACCAACCCATATTTATGTTACAATGATGCTCATAGTTGGAACACAACTCTATATGTCATATCACAGTTGAACTGCCACCATAGTTTGGTTACAGATTGTCAAAAATTAGTGAAAAGCACCTGTGAGAAGTAATCAGCTATCTAAGATTTACAATAGAGAATACTGCATATTATGTTATTATTTGTAAATTTTGTTACACACATTCTTTATTTCAGTTAAATATATATCAATGCATCACTGAATATATAACAATGAAACCAATAAAATATTACGTAAAGTCTGAATTTACATATGGAGAAGTATTTGCAAGGTATAAAGTTGAATCTATTTGATAGTTGTCAGTATGTAAAATAAATATATAGAGATGGTATTGTGTATGAGAAAGTGAAGGAGTTTTGTTAGAAGAGTGGAAGATGTGCATCTGGTATACAGCATAAGAGGAAAAACCATGAAAAATATAAATGCATAAGAGAGACCTGTTGTGCCCAGAAGAGGATTTGTAATGTTTCTTACATATTTTAGAGATGAAGGGAGGGAGGTGTTTCACAGAATACAATTCTATAGAGACCCAGTGAAGATTCTTTTGCTTCTCAGTAAATTTTTAACTTCTGCTTGTAGAACTACTGAATGCAAGCTCTTTGTGAATGTTCCCTCTATTTAATAGCAGCATATCATGTTGTCATATTTATTTCCTGTTAATTTTCATTTCTTCCAAATTTTAGAATCCATATTGAAGGATTAGAACTCATTTTTTTTTCAAAGTCAGAAGACATTCTTTAGGGGAAGCAAAGTTTTCTCAAATCAAAACAAACATAAGAACAAGCAAACCAAATATCCTTTGGGCAACCAATTCTGTGACTAAGAATATTTTTGAAAAGTAAGCCTGCTTTTCCCCAGGAAGGTATGAGAAAATCTTCCTGCAAATTTCAAGCAAAACCAAGTTGCTTCCCAAATTGGCCATTTGCACTCCAGGGCTAAAGCTGAAAACGCACAGAATTGCCTGAGTAATTCAATTGCAGGGAGAATCGATGGCAAGTGTGAATGCTGCCCTGGTCAAAGGTTGGCCCTTAGGCTGCAAACTTAAATCAATTTTGGGTAAGCTAAGTTTGATTACATTTTCAGTGATGAAGCTTTCAAAAGCAATTCTGAGCTTGCCTATTCAGAGGTGTTTGGGTTCTGTCACAAATCTACACTCCTGGTGAGAGAAACATCTATCTCTTTTGGTGATGATTAAGCCCTGGAGATGAGGAGATGTGAGAGAAAGACAAACAAGAGGAGATTATACAGAAAAGAAAAATAACGAAAAAATAAAGAGTGAATGAGAGGCAATCACTAATAATATATGAATCAGGAATGTGTCTAACCTTTTAAAATTTTATAATGATAACAAGAACAAGAGGGGAAAAATTAAATAAAGGAATAAGGAAAATAAATAATAGATGGGAAATAATCACGATGGTACCATGTGGCAGTGTAAAATTATTGTGTCACATGAGGCCCATTCTCTCAGGTGAGGTTGGCAGGAGGAATGTTGGAAAAATACAGGTGTTTCTGCAATGTGAAGCAAAATGGGTGTAAGAAACGATGTCAAATATGATCTCCAACAGGCAAGATGCTACCTTGAGGGAAATAAACCCTTTCAACTAACCTTCTAAGCCTGTGGAGTTGCTGTGCATCTACTGCTTATGCAAGTCTTTCTAAAAATGTGTTTACTCAATTAATATTACTCAGGTTATAAACAGCACTTTGCTACAATTTTGTAAACATGCTGCTAAATTCCAAACCATAGCCCTCCCAAGGATGATGACTTTTTTTGAGAAAATACTAATTTCCCTATAGTAATATCCACTATTGCTTAGAGTACATACTAGTATTCTGTCAGTTTTAGGGAAATAAGCTGTCATGTCTTATGAAGTATTTCAGGGAACTTGTGATTCCCTCTAAGTGGACTCAGTAGTGACCCGAATGGTTCTTTGACAAGAATTATGATCTGCCTCACTAATTAGGCAGCTCCACATGTTCACTAATTGGATTGATTTTCAAAAATCAAAGAAGGAACTTAAGAGTATGCAGCTATCTAAAATCACATTTTAGAGCTAGGCAACTCAAATTGCCTCTTTGCCTTATAACTGCTGAAACACAAAGATGGCTGGGGAAAAAAAAGGAAAAATTGGGAAAAATCCAGCCTCTTATAAATGTCTGGCTACCGCATAGGTGAAATAACATTTTCACACAGCAAGTCTTGCTTGATTTATTCTAATCTTATTTAAGTATATACTGGGCAGATAGCTAATTTGTGTCTCTATAGAGGGATCCCAATTGAATTACATTTATAAGGAAATCCGTCCCATGCTGAATAGACACATTCAATGAGGACATGCCATTTTTAGTCCCTTCCCCAGCAGTTTTATGGATACTAAAACTGAATTTACAGTGCTTTAGAGAAAGTGTGGCCCACTGAAATATCATTGCTTTCACAGTTAATTCCTCCTTTTCTGCCTTTATCTGGAACATCAAAATGGCAAATAGAAAAAAGAAAGTGCCAACTTCACTTTACTTTTTCTTTTGGTGGGACACTCCATTAATTGTGCTTTATACTAACTAAGGAGAAATGGGAAGTTTAATAATTATGGCGCCCAGCATTTTATAATAATGATTTTTTTCCCCATGCACATCCTTGGGTCTTTTATTAAGGGCCACGTTTCCATTTTTTAGAGAAAGAAATCTAAGTACAAAAGGGGGAGAGGGTAGCTTAGACTTCACCACCTTCTTATGTGCTCAAATCACTAGAGCATGCTTCAGATCTCCTGACAGCTTATAAGGAAAAAATGTGCATGTGTAAAGAGACTTCTCAGAAATAATGGGAAGGGAATCTCTAAGAGGACATCCTTATAGGCTCTCCCAGAGACATGACTGGGAATGGTATTATTGAAGGAAGTGTCTGCTAACACATTTTCTTTAGGCTGAGAATGTTGGCATGTTTTCATTTTTATAAAGCCTTAACAGCCAAAGCACCATGCACACAAAGTTATACTTGACCTAATTTATTATAGGGTTAGGGCTGTGAAATAAAATAGCAAGCAAGAAGGTCAATTCCTAGTGCCTTTCCACAGGTTGCTGACCAACAGAATTGAAACTGAGAACATAAAGGAAATTTCCCTGGGGAGAAAAATTCTTTGTAGAGATGACAAAATGATTAGGCCAGCAGTGTTTTT